>NC_134353.1:186266783-186461783 GCF_048569485.1 Anomaloglossus baeobatrachus | reverse complement strand
AAATACAAATTTCTCCTTGAAGCATGGGTCGAGAAAGGTACAGAGCAAATAATTGGTGTTGGCAATAATGAACATAATGTGAGGATCACAGGAAATGCAGGGGACATAAAGTCTACCATGTGTGCCAGATTCCCAGCAGGCAAGTATTCACTGTCCCCACCAGAAAGATGACTCTCCATCTCCTCCTCTGTTCCTCTTCTTCAGGCTATCCACGCTGAAAAGACGAGAAGCTGTTGTTGGCAGTATGCTCTGTACCACAGGCAACTATCTCCTTTTCTTCCTCCTCATTATTACCCAGTCCACACTAAGAAGATAAGATGAGGCTGGGCTGGGTAGTATCACAATGTGTACTTTCTTCCTTGATCTTTACCTGGTCCACATGCAAAGCGTCCTCTTTAATTATTAGCAGCGAGTGTTTGAGTAGACACAGAAACAGAATGGTTCCACAGATTATTGACTCAGTCACATATCAACTCAAACATCAAAGTCAAACATCTTTCGAATTTGGCTTGGTGGAGAGCAGTGTAAAAGTTACAATGCATTTCAGATACATGTTTGAACCAGCAATCACATAACCAAATAGAAGGTCCATCTTTCTTGGCGTGTATAGCTCAATAGTCTGCTGGCTAAAGCCTGCTTTACACGTTGCAATCTCGCATACGATATCGTATGCGATTTGAAACGCCCCCATCGTATGTGTGGCACGTTCAATTTGTTGAACGTGCCACACAAACGATTAACCCCCGTCACACGTACTTACCTGTCCATACGACCTCGATGTGGGCGGCGAATATCCACTTCCTGGAGTGGGAGGGATGTTCGGCGTCACATCGACGTCACGCGGCAGCTGGCCAATAGAAGCGGAGGGGCGGAGATGAGTGGGACGTAAACATCTCGCCCACCTCTTTCCTTCCACATTGCTGGCTGGAGCTGCGGGAGGCAGGTAAGATCTGTTCAATGTTCCCAGGGTGTCACACACTGCGATGTGTGCTGCCTCGGGAACATTGAACAACCCGACGTGCAATTTGTCAAGATTCAACGACGTGTATGCGATGAACGTTTTAACATTCAATCGCAATCGCACATACCTGTCACACACTACAATGTACCTTACGATGTCGAATGTGCGTCACTGACGACGTGACCCCACCAACACATCGTAAGATATATTGTAGCATGTAAAGTGGGCTTAAGAGTCAGATAGTTCCAGTGGCAGATAGTGAATATTATTATTATGCTTTCAAACCAAAACTATATGTTACACAGATGCCTTACCATTAAGCTAAAGATTTAGTTTTTGTTTGATTAGACATTTAATTATTAATATATAATAAAAAAGCAATAAGTAATATGTCAGAGTCATTTGTCAGAGTCAGATGTCAGAGTCAGCTGTCAGAATCAGATGTCAGAATAAATTATCAAAGTCAGATGTCAGAGTCAGTTGTCAAAGCCAGTCAAATGTTAGTATTCAGAGTCAAATGTCAGAGTCGGTAATCAGAGTCAGATGTCAATTCTCAGATGTCAGATGTTAGAATCAGTTGTCAGAGGCAGTCAGATATTAGTTTTCAGAGTCAAATATCAGAATCAGATGTCAGAGTCAGATGTCAGATATCAGTGTTAAATACCAGTCAGCTATGAGAGTCAGATGTCAAAGTCAGTTGTCAGAGTCAGATGTCAGAGTCAAATGTCAGTCAGTTGTCGTTGTCATAGTCAGATGTCAGAGTTAAGGGGGCTTTACACGCAGCAACATCGCTAACGAGATGTCGTTGGGGTCACATAATTCGTGATGCACATCCACCCTCGTTAGCGACGTCATTGCGTGTGAAACGTACGAGCGACCGCTAACGATCAAAATTACTCACCTAATCGTTGATCGTTGATACGTCGTTTATTTCCCAAATGTCAGTGCTGGTTCAGGACGCAGGTTGTTGGTCGTTCCTGAGGCAGCACACATCGCTATATGTGATACCCCAGGAACGACGAACAACACAGGTACCTGCATCCTCCGGCAACGAGGTGGGCATGACTTTCATGCGGCTGCTCTCCGCCCCTCCACTTCTTTTGGACGCCTGCCATGTGACGTCGCTGTGACGCTGCACGAACCGCCCCCTTAGAAAAGAGGCTGTTCGCCGGCCACAGCAACGTTGCTAGAAAGGTAAGTCCATGTGACGGGTCCTAGCGATATTGTGAACCATGGGCAGCGATTTGCCCATGACGCACAAACGACGGGGGCAGGTGCGATCGGCAGCAACATCGCTAGCGATGTCGCTGCGTGTAAAGTAAGCCCGGAAACCAACGGCAAGGTAAATCTCAATATTCCGGGTCCCTAACTAAAATGCCACTATCTAGGTTAAAAACATCCTTGTCTGGGCAGCTAGACTAAAAAAATTCTAACTTCAAATGCCATTATGTGGACTAACCTCCATGTCTGGGCAGCTAGGACTCCTGGTATAAGGATTATGAACACAGCCTGGTTTATAGGGCGGAGTGCTCAGTCAGAAAGAAACTCACTGCAAATATTTCAAAAAACTGACCCGCACATCCTACAAGTGTGTATAGGTGCCAGCTGAAAAAATGGAGGTTAGTCCACATAGTGGCATTTCAAGTTAGAATTTTTTTAGTCTAGCTGCCCAGACAAGGATGTTTTTAACCTAGATAGTGGCATTTTAGTTAGGGACCCGGAATATTGAGATTTACCTTGCCGTTGGTTTCCGGGCTTACATGCATTGGCCAATTCATAAACTAAAAATCTCATTTTTTCATATAGTAGTAATGCAGTACCAGAGTTCCCTTATACATTGATGGCATTTAGTGTGCGGCTGTATCCATTTTGTATTTGCGTGTAAAGTGGCCTTTAGAGTCAACTGTCAAACTCAGATGTCAGTCAGATGTTAGAGTCAGTTGTCAGAGACAGTTCTCTGATATCAGAGTAAGATGTCAAAGTCAGTTTTCAGAGCCAGAGTCAGATGTCAGTTTTCAGAGTCAGTTGTCAGACTCAGGTGTCAGAGTCAGCTGTCAGAGTCAGATGTCAGTCTTTTGTCAAAGTCAAATGTAAAAGATAGAGTCAGTTATAAGAGAGTCAGCTGTAATACTCAGATGTCAGAGTCAGTTCTCAGAGTCAGAGACAGTTCTCTGATGTCAGATGTCTAAGTCAGTTTTCAGAGCCAGAGTCAGAGTTAGTCAGTAGGGATGGGCGATCCCGATCTGTAAAGATCGGGGATCATACCGATCACATAGTGATCCCGTACACGATCCCGACAATGAGCTTTACTGGGAAGTTCGTGTTACAGATTGGGTCGAGATCGAGTCCAGGGGCTGTAAAAAAAAAAGAAGCACATTATTAAAAAACATTGTCATTATACTTACAGGTCCCAAAACGTGAGTCTCATCCTTGCTGTGCCGCCGGTAACCAGCAGTGACTTACAGGACCTTCAGTGACATCTAGAGATGAGCGATGTTCGAGGTTCGAGGTTCGCTAATTTCATGTTCGAGTGATTTTGGGGGGTGTTCGAGACATTCGACAAAATCGAGTTTTTTGCTAAAAGCTCGAAATTCCAGTTACGTTTGAGAAAGGTTCGATCAACAAAAAGCCTAGCTAGTTACTAGCTGGCTTTTCACTCTAATAGTGGGAGTCACTGTGAATCACGCTATTATCAAAATTCAGCATATAGTGTGCAGGGGGACGGGGTTTAGATCAGTGCTGCTGCTGAGAGAATGCCGATCGCCATTTTTTTTTTGCCCTGTACAGTGGGGCGGGCCAGGCTGTAGGCAAATCACAGAGACACACCCTGCAAAGTGGATTTTTGCCAGACAAGGAAGGGCATGTGGCATAGGCTGTGCATGTCACATGTCCTTGCCTTATAAAACACGGCCATTTTCCCCGTCGCCGCCATTATCTCTGCTGTGTGAGGGTGACAGTCACCGCTCCTGCTGCTGCTGCTGTGTGTGCTATAGAGATACAGTGCAATCTACACAGCGCTTTAGGGATTAGGGACTACTGGTTATTTCAGCCCTTTTCAGGGCTCATTTACAGGCGTTCATAGCCATAGCTGCTAGGCAGGTCCATGCAAACGCTGTGTAGGGCTTTAGATAACAGCGTCTGACTACCTCAGCTCTGGCAATTCCTTGCTGAATTTTTTCATTAGCAGGGATAGAAAGTGAGGCTACCTTTGCTGTCCACTGGCCCACAGCCCCCGTGCATTCTACCCACCTGCCCATTTTTGCCACACTATTTTATTTCCCCAAAGAGCTGACACTTTTTGTGTCATCCTAAAAGTGTCTGGTATACTAAGCTAGTGTTCCTTTGCTGTCCACTGACCCACAGCACCTGTGCATTCTACCCACCTGCACATTTTTGCCACGCTATTTTATTTCCTCAAAGAGCTGACACTTTTTGTGGCATCCTAAAAGTATCTGGAATACTAAGTTAGTGTTCCTTTGCCACTGACCCACAGCACCCGTGCATTCTACCCACCTGCCCATTTTTGCCACGCTATTTTATTTCCTCAAAGAGCTGACACTTTTTCTGGCATCCTAAAATGTCTGGAATACTAAGTTAGTGTTCCTTTGCTGTCCACTGATCCACAGCACCCGTGCATACTACCCACCTGCCCATTTTTGGCACGCTATTTTATTTCCCCAAAGAGCTGACACTTTTTGGGGCATCCTAAAAGTGTCTGGAATACTAAGTTAGTGTTCCTTTGCTGTCCAGTGACCCACAGCACCCGTACATTCTACCCACCGGCCCAGTTTTGCCACGCAACTCTAATTGCAAAAAGTGCTGCCACTGTTAGGGGCATACTCCAGTTGTCTGGGATACTACCTTAGTGTTCCTTTGCTGCCAAGCAAGGTACACCACATGTGCATTCTACAATCTTCTCCATTTCTGCTAGACGATTTTAATTTACAAAAGTGCTGCCCCTGTTAGGGGCATACTCCAGTTGTCTGGGATACTACCTTAGTGTTCCTTTGCTGCCAAGCAAGGTACACCACATGTGCATTCTACACTCCTCTCCATTTCTGCTATGCAATTATTAACTGCAGGTAGTCTATCCAATCTGTGACGAAGGTGCAGGCGTGGATATAATGTTGCCTTCATCCAAAGGTGGTTCTCGTTCGATGTCTGACAGAGCTCAAAACGACCAGCTGTTTCCACTTCCAAAACAACTGACAACCTGCCAATCACACTCCCTGTTGTGGGTAAAGGGTTGGAAGGTCAGCGTGAAGAAGCATGTGTGACTGCTGTCCCCAAAGTCACAGAGGATGAAAAGCACGCAGATGCACTTGATGGGGAAGACAGTGGTTGCACAGCCCCGCTATGCTGCATTGTAGCACAGTGAACTTCCCATTGCGACTTATGCTTCATTTAAAGTTGTGTACAGGGTGGGCTCCCCAGTATACATCAAAACCACGCAACAGGAAAAGAACTGTAGGCAGTTGGGTTGATAAATGATTGTTTAACTTTCCCAAAACAAACAATAAGAAGCATGCATAAAACTGAAAGAATAGAACAATCTATTCACAATTCCAAAAGCCTACACACCTATGCAGCAACACTCGAAATGACGATTTATACACCCTGCTCACCAAATTTGGACTACCCAAGGGACTGTGTTAACAGTTGCCTACTACCTGGTAATCCCTCTGCATTTCATACCCTTCTTAAGCTGGTGTCACACATAACGACAACGACGTCGCTGCAACGTCACCATATTCTGTGACGTTGCAGCGACCTCAACAGTGACGTCGCTGTGTGTGACACATAACAACGATCAGACCCCTGCTGCGAAATCGTTGCTCGCTCCTGAATGCTCCAGGTCATTTTTTGATCGCTGCTATCCCACTGCGCCATGCTGATAAGCTGATAATCCTTGTGTTTGACACTGCAGCAGCGACGCTACGCTACGTCTGAAACCACACAACGACCGTCGACGTCGCTATGATCGCTGCTCCGTCGCTGCTTTTTATAACATGTTTGACAGCTTACTAATGATCATCTATGGTCGCTGCTACGTCACAGAATATGGTGACGTTGCAGCGACGTCGTTGTCGTTGTCGTTATGTGTGACACCAGCTTTAGCTAAAGTCTCACAGATAAGGCAGATGATAACAGTGTGAATGCAAACCACACAGCTCAGCAACACAGTCCTTGAAATCTTGTAAAGCAACAGTCAATGCAGACATGTGTCGCTGTCCCTCTATGATTTTAACTGTAAGGGACAATTTGACAGTGCAGAGGCAGCAAGTCTTATTATCTATATAGTCGGCCTCACCAGATCAGAGATGTGTTTTGCTAATAAAACAAAGTGTTGCGTGCATGCATTACTGTATGGGCCCACCCTACCGTACCTGGGTACTGTGGTGTCAATTTGCCATAAATACAGACTTTACGCTCCTCTCACGGTAAACAGTATAGACAGCACCGGAACAATGTTGGTCTCTGGCACAGGATGCTGCTCACAGGCGTTAGGCTATGTTCGCACGTTGCGTCGGAGTACCTGCAGTTTATTCTGCACGTTTTCCTTCCCTTGGTTTTTGACCAAATGGCTTTTCACCATTTTTTAGCGCTAAAAACGCATGCGTTTTCTAATCGTTTTTAGTGCGTTTTTAGCGCTTTTTACATGCGTTTTTCTTCTGAAAAACGCATATGCATTTGTCATGTCATTGAACTCAAAAATAAAGTTAAATGATTCAAATACAAAAATGTCTGCCTTTCCTGTCTAGTTTATGTTAATTTGTTATGATGTCATTTCCTGAAGCAATGATAACTCTAAAATCATCAAGTTATAACATGAAAACACTTCATATGTAGCAAAATTAAAGTATACAAACACAGATTTTGGTGCAAAAAATTAATTTATTTCTTTACAAAGCTTTATTAACATCATAAAGCCATTTTTAAGCACATTACAACATATGTGCAACATATAATTTATATGTATGAAGAATACATAATTTTTTATAAACAGCACACAGAAAAATAAGATTAGAACATTATGAAATTAATGATCCGAAAATAATTGGCTGCTAAAATATCCATGAGGTTGTTGTTGTGAATGCAAATTTACATTTAACGGGGGTTGTACATTAATTTGGCTAGATTGTGGTTTTTGAGTTTGTATGGCTTGTTGCAAATATTGTTGGTGCACATTTTGATTATAGGTATTTTGATTTAGAGAATAAGGTTTTGGTATGTAGATTGGGTTTGGGGCAATAGTTGCAGTATTCTTTTGGGCTGGTGGGTTTCTGACTTCGTCAAAAATCTGTTCAATTTTAGAAATAATTGAGCCTGATGAAGGGAAACTACCCTCTTCCTCATAGCAAGTCAGCATCCCACATATGGCTGTCATGCATGTATTTTTTTTCTTAACATCTTTAATTTTTCTAATTCTACCTGCTATACTAATGCCAAAATGATCAATGTCATCTTCTTGGGCACTAGTATTCAATAATTTTAATGTTTCGTTACAAATAACTTCCTCCTCTAATTGTATATTTTTGGTGTTTTTTCTTTTGTTTTTTGGCTTGATATATTTTGTGGCACCTGAGGTAATTGGTGTAGGTCTAGGTGGTGATTTCTCTGGGACACTATCAATTTCTATCTCCCCTTCATTTTCAGAGGAAATTTGTCCTATATTGCCTGATGGCCCTTCCTGCTGTTGTTGATGAAGGCTCTCTTGCCCTTCTTCATCATCAACAGGTGTTTCTGCTGCTACATTTCCTGAAGTTCTGTTGAAGGGAAAGAAAACATAAAAATCAATTCAATACAATGTAATTTATTGTGATGATAACATTATTTTTATAAAACAATGTTAACATACTGTTACATGAATACTTACTCTCTAGTTTTCCGACTTGTGCATAAAAATGACAGTTCATCATAATAGATGAAATTGGGTTTTTTCGGTGAACTGCCACTTTTCATGCCCTCATTCCTTAGCTTGTGAAATCTGTCCTTAACAGAACGCCACCTTTTCCGCACATCAAGCTCTATTTTAATTTTGCAAATAAAAAAAAAAAACAAAAATTAATAATTAATTCTAAAAATTAGAGTAACATTATAAAATAATTAATTTATAAAAGAAATATACCAATTTTATGTTGTAAGCCTGCATCAGCCTCATGCCATTGTGGGAACAGTTCTGCACAGATTGTTCCCCAACAGTCCATCCTCTTGTTTTTTTGCATATATTCAGGGCATGTAGGATCCCATAGGCATGGCATGGATTCAACCTGTTACATAATTTACAAAAATTGTAATGAAGTGATTACTAAATTTATAATATTATAAAGCTTTACATTATCATTATAACATTTTTGTAGCTAAATCAAGAAACAAACATCATAGCACATATCCAACAATTAAAGAAGGTATTTCTAACATGTTAAACACACAATTTACTGTAGATGTAGGATTGCAACCATTTGTGTAGTTGTCAAGGAATATTCAGTTTATTTTTAAAGGCATTTAGCAATAAGTTAAAAACTATATTTAAAGATAAATATGTATAAAAAAGCAAAAAATACATTTACTTACCATAGCAATTAATTTTGCCACATCAATCTTCATTCGCTGGAACCAAGCCATTTTAAATTTCAGTAGCTCAAAGTATTTATATTATGATAAATCACAATAGTAGCAGGCACTGAAACATACTCAGCTCTGTATTTATAGTAAAAAGGAAGTGATGTAGGTAATGACGTTTGTGCCTGGGTTCTTTCCCTACTGCACCTGCGTTTTTGATCAGGAAAACGCTGGTAAAAAGCATGTAAAACGCACATTAAACGCAGAATATTCACGTCAACATGCGTTTTGCCATTTCTCATTAACTCCAATGTTAAGGAAACGCTGCAGAAATGGCAAAAACAACTGACATGCTGCTTCTTTTTCAGCATGGTTTTTGACCACAAATATGCAAATTAAACGCTGCAGAAAAAAAAGCAAAGTGGAGACAGGATTTCTGCTTTTCCCATAGACTTTGCTGGAAATCAAAAACGCATGCGTTTTTGCGCAAAAACGCTGCAGCCAAAAACGCTGCAGAAACGCGGAAAAAAACGCAACGTGCGAACATAGCCTTACGGTCCTCCTCACCCAACTCCAACATAACTCCCCTCACAATTGACCTAAGTGTTTCCGCAGTGGCTCCTTGCTGTAACGCACACCTTTAGCTTTTCCTTCTGTTCATAGACAGAATCTCCTCTGCTCTCCAAGTCCACATCCGAAGACCGTTTTGCTATTGCTATAGTGACCAAACAGACAAAGGCAGATGCAAAAAAAACAGCAGCCCTTTGTGTGTAGTCTGCAATAATGCATGCAATGAACGGCAAATAAGCATGTTGCATTGGCATTGGATAAAGCTGATCAATGCACCCTCATGCTATCAATTGATATCCATGTGACACTTCATGGACGAAGTACTCAAAGTAGTGAGTTTTTGGCCTTTACTTAGAGATTGGTGACAAGTCTTACAGATTACATGACTTGGGTGATCATTTGCAATGTCAAAAAAGCCCCATGCTAAGCAAGGTTTAGAGCCCATGCAACCTGCAGAGCCATCACAACTTCTGCTCAGAGGCAGAGTTGTGGCTTAGGATTCAGTTATTGATGTGTTTCCAGTACTTTGTCTCTGTCCAGGAAGACGCAACGTAACCTCGTCGTTAGTTGCATCCTCCTCCACCTCCTCTGCTGACCTCATTGACTGGGTGACTTTGGTTTAACAGTAAGTGGGGTCTCCAACCTCATCATCACCCGGTGTGTTTTCATTCCCCTCGTCCTGAGTCCTTCGAGACAACCTCTTCCTGCCATGACCGAATAGTAAATTTGTCGTTCCAATCAGGTATCTGAGTCTCCTTAGCATGGTCCCCGTTGTCTCCACCAGGAGGATTTACAGTTTGGGAATGAGGGTGTACATTATGCTCAGCACCTTCTTCATTGGGGCTTGGATCCGACTCAAAAAGCCTCTGGGCATCAGTGCAGATCATTTCTGTCTGGACTCACTGAGGGAAAGGGCGTCGGTGCAGGCTGCCACCACAGTTGGTAACGCAGAACGGTTAAGACCAGCTCCTGTCCTACCAGTCCTGCTAGTGCACCCAGTGGCATTAACTGGGCTCCTATTGCTGATGCGCCTGCTGTCCACAGGTGTGGCCCCTACGCACACGGACAGCGTACCCAATGGCCCCTGTGTTGTTAACAGGGAGTTCCTGGGCTGGGTGGGTGTGTGGACCCTGTGACGCTAACAGGGGTCCCAGTCTCCAGATCCGAGTGTCGTCTAACTCGGTTCAGGCTACTATTAGTTTCAGAGCCACCCAGCTCTGTTTCCTCCGCCTAACCTTCGTGTTGCCAACATCTCCTTTTCCATCTGTGAGCACGGTGGACCCTGACTGGCGATTGGGATATATACCACCTTAACCTAATCTGCCAGTCCCCCCCATAACAGATGGTGTTTCTTAAGCAGATGTTACTGTTGCTTAACCACCAAACCCACGGACACAAACTTTTTTCTACTTTCCAACACACCTATTCCCCTTTCCACCAGCATATGGCCTATTACCACTCATTTTGTATATTTACTAATTTGCAACTCTGCAGGGACACCATAGTCAATGCCGTCTCAGCACAGCAGCCAGCCCTAGGTCCCTCAGATGTGGAAAAGTAAAAGACCATTTGCTCCTAGCCATGACAAAGCGTTGAGATTCACTCTGTGCAGCACTGGTGTTTAGTGGAAAAGCCGAACTAAGATTGCATACCTGCTTCTGCTGATACTCCTGCATACGTGCGTCCCTTTGTATGGCAGGATTTATTTTGCCAAATTTTGTCTTGTACCGGGGATCTAACAGTGTGGCAACCCACTAGTCAGCATTACTTCGAATTCGGACAATCCGAGGGTCATGTTGTAGGCAGTAGAGTTGAGCGCGGTTCGCGGTTCGAGGTTCTCCAGTTCGCGGCTCGAGTGATTTTGGGGGCTGTTCTAGATCGAACTAGAACTCGAGCTTTTTGCTAAAGCTCGATAGTTCTAGATACGTTCGAGAACGGTTCTAGCAGCAAAAAGACCAGCTAATTACTAGCTGGCTTTCCGCTGTAATAGTGTAAGTCACTCTGTGACTCACACTATTATGAAATTTCAGTGTATAGTGTGCGGGAACAGCACATTCATATCACTGCTGTATGGATAATGGTGATCGCCACTTTTTTTTTTTTTCCTTGTCTTCCTTCCCTAAGCGCGCGCGTGTAGTGGGGCGGGCCAGCATGTCAGCAAATACCAGACACACACAGCTAGAGGACTTTTAGCCAGAGAAGCAACGGCATGTGTGATAGGATGTCCATGTCACATGTCCCTGCATTATAAAAACGGACATTTTTCTCCAGCATGCCATTATCTGCCTTCTGCGTCCTTGGTGTCAGTCACCGCTGGCGCAGCGCCTATCTCCGATACTGCTGTGTACGCTCTATACACAGCGCTGTACAGAATAGGGATAGAACTTTCTATCAGTCCTTTTAAGGGCTAATACCGGCAGGGTCAGAGCCATAGGTGACAGGTCCGTGAAAACAGAGTTTAACAGCTACACAAGATGACAGCGTCTGTGTAGCTAAGGTCAGGGATTTCCTCGCTGCATTTCCCCATTAGGAGGGATAGAAAGGCAGGCTTCCTTTCCTCTACCCAGAGACCCACAACCCTGCCACTATACCCTCCTGCCCTTTGCACACTCAAACTCATTGTTACTAAGCCATTATATTAGCAAACACTGAGTGAACTTAGTGGCATCCTAAACGTGGATGTTGGACTTCTGTATTGTCCCACTAGTGCAAAGATATTTGCAGCACGTCTGCCTGCATTGCACACTCAAACTCATTGTTACTAAGCCATTATACTAGCAAACACTGAGTGAACTTAGTGGTATCCTAAACGTGGCTGTTGGACTTCTGTATTGTCCCACTAGTGCAAAGATATTTGCAGCACGTCTGCCTGCATTGCACACTCAAACTCATTGTTACTAAGCCATTATACTAGCAAACACTGAGTGAACTTAGTGGCATCCTAAACGTGGCTGTTGGACTTCTGTATTGTCCCACTAGTGCAAAGATATTTGCAGCACGTCTGCCTGCATTGCACACTCAAACTCATTGTTACTAAGCCATTATACTAGCAAACACTGAGTGAACTTAGTGGTATCCTAAACGTGGCTGTTGGACTTCTGTATTGTCCCACTAGTGCAAAGATATTTGCAGCACGTCTGCCTGCATTGCACACTCAAACTCATTGTTACTAAGCCATTATACTAGCAAACACTGAGTGAACTTAGTGGCATCCTAAACGTGGCTGTTGGACTTCTGTATTGTCCCACTAGTGCAAAGATATTTGCAGCACGTCTGCCTGCATTGCACACTCAAACTCATTGTTACTAAGCCATTATACTAGCAAACACTGAGTGAATTTAGTGGCATCCTAAACGTGGCTGTTAACTTCTGTATTGTCCCACTAGTGCAAAGATATTTGCAGCACGTCTGCCTGCATTGCACACTCAAACTCATTGTTACTAAGCCATTATACTAGCAAACACTGAGTGAAATTAGTGGCATCCTAAACGTGGCTGTTGGACTTCTGTATTGTCCCACTAGTTCAAAGATATTTGCTGCATGTCTGCCTGCATTGCACACTCAAACTCATTGTTACTAAGCCATTACACTAGCAAACACTGAGTGACCTTAGTGGCATCCTAAACGTGGCTGTTGGACTTCTGTATTGTCCCACTAGTGCAAAGATATTTGCAGCACATCTGCCTGCATTGCACACTCAAACTCATTGTTACTAAGCCATTATATTAGCAAACACTGAGTGAACTTAGTGGCATCCTAAACATGGCTGTTTGGACTTCTGTATTGTCCCACAAGTGCAAAGATATTTGCAGCACGTCTGCCTGCATTGCATACTCAAACTCATTGTTACTAAGCCATTATACTAGCAAACACTGAGTGAAATTAGTGGCATCCTAACGTGGCTGTTGGACTTCTGTATTGTCCCTCTAGTGCAAAGATATTTGCAGCACATCTGCCTGCATTGCACACTCAAACTCATTGTTACTAAGCCATTATATTAGCAAACACTGAGTGAACTTAGTGGCATCCTAAACGTGGCTGTTGGACTTCTGTATTGTCCCACTAGTGCAAAGATATTTGCAGCACGTCTACCTGCATTGCACACTCAAACTCATTGTTACTAAGCCATTATACTAGCAAACACTGAGTGAAATTAGTGGCATCCTAAACGTGGCTGTTGGACCTCTGTATTGTCCCACTAGTGCAAAGATATTTGCAGCACGTCTGCCTGCATTGCACACTCAAACTCATTGTTACTAAGCCATTATACTAGCAAACACTGAGTGAACTTAGTGGCATCCTAAACGTGGCTGTTGGACTTCTGTATTGTCCCATCAGTGCGAAGATATTTACAGCACATCTGCCTGCATTGCACATTCAAACTCATTGTTACTAAGCCATTATATTAGCAAACACTGAGTGAACTTAGTGGCATCCTAAACGTGGCTGTTGGACTTCTGTATTGTCCCACTAGTGCAAAGATATTTGCAGCACGTCTACCTGCATTGCACACTCAAACTCATTGTTACTAAGCCATTATACTAGCAAACACTGAGTGAAATTAGTGGCATCCTAAACGTGGCTGTTGGACCTCTGTATTGTCCCACTAGTGCAAAGATATTTGCAGCACGTCTGCCTGCATTGCACACTCAAACTCATTGTTACTAAGCCATTATACTAGCAAACACTGAGTGAACTTAGTGGCATCCTAAACGTGGCTGTTGGACTTCTGTATTGTCCCATCAGTGCGAAGATATTTACAGCACATCTGCCTGCATTGCACACTCAAACTCATTGTTACTAAGCCATTATATTAGCAAACACTGAGTGAACTTAGTGGCATCCTAAACGTGGCTGTTGGACTTCTGTATTGTCCCACAAGTGCAAAGATATTTGCAGCACGTCTGCCTGCATTGCATACTCAAACTCATTGTTACTAAGCCATTATACTAGCAAACACTGAGTGAAATTAGTGGCATCCTAAACGTGGCTGTTGGACTTCTGTATTGTCCCACTAGTGCAAAGAAATTTGCAGCACGTCTGCCTGCATTGCACACTCAAACTCATTGTTACTAAGCCATTATACTAGCATACACTGAGTGAACTTAGTGGCATCCTAAACGTGGCTGTTAACTTCTGTATTGTCCCACTAGTGCAAAGATATTTCTAGCACCTTTGCAGGACACCCTACTGCTCTGTTTTTAATAAGCTATAATGGTAGCAAAAAATGCTGCCATTTAGTGGCATACAAGAAGTGACTGTTGGACTTCCATTAGTGTCCCACTGGTGCAAATCTATTTGCAGCACCTCTGCATGACACCCTCATGCACATTTTGCTACGCTAATTTTATAGCAAACTCAGGGAATTCCTTGCTGCATTTGATCATTCGGAGGGATAGAAAGTGAGGCTTCCTTTAGCTTTTCCTTCTGTTCATAGACAGCATCTCCAAGTCCACACCCGAACAGCAATTTCTCCTCCACGTCTAAGTGTGGAGAGGGAGCTAGTGCGCATGCGTGTGCCGATTTACCCCAGCCGCAGCCTAACTACAGTGTTTCGCCTAGTGAGTATGCTCAGCCTGACTGTACCATTCCTGAGGCTAAAGGCTACTTTACACACTGCGATATCGGTCCCGATATCGCTAGTGTGCGTACCCGCCCCCATATGTTGCGCGACACGGGCATATCGCTGCCCGTGCCGCACAACATCGCCCAGAGCCGTCACACATACTTACCTGTCCGGCGACGTCGCTGTGACCGGCGAACCGCCTCCTTTCTAAGGGGGCGGTCCGTGCGGCGTCAAAGCGACGTCACTGAAACGTCACTGAACCGCCGCCCAATCGCAGCGGAGGGGCGGAGATGAGCGGGACGTAACATCCCGCCCACCTCCTTCCTTCCGCATAGCGGCCGGGAGGCAGGTAGGGAGAGCTTCCTCGCTCCTGCGGCGTCACACGCAGCGATGTGTGATGCCGCAGGAACGACGAACAACCTCGTTACTGCTGAAGTAACAATAATTGGGAATGGACCCCCGTGTCGCCGATTAGCGATTTTGCACTGTTTTGCAACGATGCAAAATCGCTAATCGATGTCACACGCAACGGCATCGCTAATGCGGCCGGATGTGCGTCACGAATTCCGTGACCCCAACGACTCCGCATTAGCGATGTCGTAGCGTGTAAAGCCCGCTTAAGTCTTCATTTCGGGATACAGCACATGCTCCCACACTTAGTGCAAAAAGCCTCTTTGCACAGGTACTTGCATTCCGTGCCGGGTCTAAGTCCTGTTTTGTGCCTAGACACCATGCTAAAGCTGATAGTCTTTTTTCAGAGACTGTATTTCATGCTACTGAGCATGCTCAGGCACTTACTGCATCAGAGACTAGGTCCGGTAATAAACTCTTTGGCCCTGCCCCTGATGTGGGGGAAACATATAGACCACAGGGCATCAGGTGTCCTGACAATGTGGCCAGGCCACTCCCAAATGGCTTGCAGAGGCCCGCCCCTATGACTTGTCACCTCATTATTGATGGTCAGACGATGACTGGTGAGGTGTTTGTGTTTTGGCAGCCATGAGGTCATTATTGAAGTTGCGGTTCCAAATAGGACGCTAGTTATGCCACTCATGACATGTCACTCTACTTTTGTCTCCAGGAGGTGCATTGTGGTCCACCCTGGTTTGGGACGGACCCAGGTTATAAAACGGGCTGGAGCCAACAAGGAGGTGCGCAGTCTTCTATTATGCTCCGAAAGAGCACACCTCCATGTGTTGAACCCATTGCGGCTTTAGGCCAGAGGTAGGCAGGGATAGGGTGTCGATGCAGGCCGCCACCACAGTAGGTCACGCAGAACGGTTAAGACCAGCTCCTGTACTACAAGTCCTGCTTGTGCAGCCCAGTGGCATTAACAGGCCTGCTGCTGATGCGCCTGCTGTCCACAGGTGTGGACCCAATGCACACGGTCAGCGTACTGAATGGCCCCTGTGATATTAACAGGGAGTTCCTGGGCTGGGTGGGCGTGTGGACCCTGTGACGCTAATAGGGCTCCCAGTCTCCAGATCCGAGTGGCGTCTAACTCGGTTCAGGCAAATATTAGTTTCATAGCCACACAGATCCGTATCCTCCACCTAACCTTCCAGTTGCCAACCTCTCCTTTTCCATCTGGGAGCACGGTGGACATTGACTGCTGATGGGGATATATACCTTTCTCTTTTTTTTCTTATTAATTTTCGTTATATAGCGGTAACATAGTATATACCACCTTATCCAAATCTGCCAGTCCCACCGTAACAGATGGTGTTTCTTCATCAAATGTTACTTTTGCATAACCACCAAACCCACGGACAAAAACTTTTTTCCCCTTTCCAACACAACTGTTCCCCTTTCCACCAGCATCTGTCCTTTTTAAACTCATTTGGTTACTAAATGTAGAACTGGTGGAGGAAGGTTGAACTAGATGGACCTGTGAGGTAAATCCGGAGATATGACGATAAATCATGACATTCAAGTCATGTCAGGAAGCCCTCTCCTGGTGTCACTACCCCCTTCCCTTCACACAACTGGTTTAGCAACAAATCCATGGCCATGTCCTGTGATATGGAAATTAGGTGGCTTTAGGACAATGGACACAGGATGACTCCCTGCCGTCACCCTGTAGTAGGAGCTGCTAGCTAGTTAGCAAGGCTATGGAAATAGCCAGACAGAACGACTCCAGTAAAAAATGGTTCATATCTCGCAAGCCATATTTCCGATAAATATGGCAACCATAAAAATGGTGTCTCCGCATGTGGACGATGCCGGCACCCCCTTTTTATGGGAACAGGACATTGGGAAATGCCCCAGGCGTGATATCAGCCAATGGGGAACTGGCAGACAGGTCATGAGTCCCCTCGTTCTGTAGCTAAATTCATAACTGTCACAATGAGAGCATTGGCGTCTGCCTACGACGCTCCCAGGCAAAGTTATAGCCAAAATCCCCTTTGCTGGATAATTCTGATCCATGCAGGGGGAGTGGCAGTGCTTCCCTGTGAGGTCACTAAGGTAGGAGGGGACCTGGATCTGCCCAGGTTGATAACCCTACTTCGGCCATTTTCCAGCGTTCTTCTGCTCGGGGGCCTGGTTGGGAAAGACCTGGAGAGGGAGTTCCTGGAAACCTGGTCTACAGCGCCCCCCTGTGGCCAGACACACAAGGTAACTGATGTAATTGTATACCTGTGTGTAACCCATGCTTTATCTGTAACTGTACTCTGACATATGTATATTCTGTAGATTCCCTATTGTATATATTGTAGTTTCTAGTGTGCTTTAGGCTGATTAAATTATATAATTAATCTTGGGCTGTTCTGTTATCTCGATCTTGAATCCCACGTCTGTGTGTTCGGCTAATAGTTACCGTAAATCGGTTGGTGGCAGCGAATTGTGCCAAGGATTATTGTGGGGAGGCCAGTGAGATTCGGGGAGATTTTATATATTCCGCCCGCGGAGGTCGGGGGAATATATACCTTACTCTCACCGGGGACCCTTCAATAATCGGCATAAGTAGTATAGCGGCCTCCTTGCTTATTGTCGGGCAATTCCATAATTGGCCTGACTATAAGAGGGGCGCTAGAGAGCGCGTCACGTGCTCTGTCTGTCGGTCGGGAGGTATAAAGGAGGGGTGACCCCCACTTGTTACCCCCCGATTGTGACGTACTGGTAGCCAGCGCGGGGGATTTCTGAGTGACCCCCCCGGTGGTTTGTGACATATTGGTGGCATAGCGGTGGGATCGAGATAATAGTGTGTGTGAGTGTGAGACCCATACTCCCAGACACTAAAGACTGCCTGCAGCAGCTGTGGCTGCTGGGGTCTTCAGACCAGCTCAACACTAGAGTGTCAGAGTGCAGATACTGTAAGGTGTGTGGAGGCATCAGGTGTCAGTTCTGTGTCAGTGACCAAAAGTCTGCAAGAATGGCTGATGGCACCAGGAGCAGAGCTATGCAACTGGCCAATGCTAAAGCAGGAGCCGAAGAGAGGGAGGACGGTGCTGTGGACAGCAATGAGGAGGTTGCCCACGAGTCCTCCAGGAGCTCGACGCCAGAAAACAGCTCTGCAGAGGACATTGCACAACCGGGCACTGCTGGACAAGATGAGGAGCAGCTCGCCCAAGGGTCCTCAACGAGCCAGATGCCAGCCCTCCGCTCTGCAATGGACAGTGAATCACCAGGCTCCGCAGCGGGCCGCAGATCACCACGTGCCATTCCACCGAGCCTGGGAGGCTCGGATAGCCTTCTTCAAATGGCTATGGCCCTACGCCAGGCTGGAGACCGGGAGGGCTACAAGGAACTCATGGCCGAGCGTGAGCGGCAAGCAGCGCGTGAAGAGCGCCAGGCAGAGCGTAACTACCAGCTGCAGCTAGCTCAGCTCCGGCCCTCATCAGCCACCCGTGACCTTCCAGACACCAAACTTCCAAAGGTCCGTGTTGAGGACTTCCCAGTGCTGGAGAAGGATGGAGACTTGGACTCTTTCTTGACTGCTTTTGAACGGACTTGCTTGCAGCATCATCTGAACAAGGACCAGTGGGCCAAATACCTGACCCCCCGTTTAAGGGGTAAGGCCCTGGATATCCTTGGGGACTTGCCTGCTGAGGCGGATCAGGGCTACGACACCATCAAGCGGGCCCTGATCCAACAGTACAACCTCACTCCAGAGTCCTACCGCAAGAAGTTCCGGAGCCTGCAGAAGGGACCAAAGGACTCCTGGGCTGACCACCGGCGGGCACTTGCCCGAGCTGCCGACCACTGGACCCAAGGCCTGCAGCTTTCCACCGGACCGGAGATCCTGGACTTGTTCATCACGGAGCAACTCTTGTGGAACTGCCCTGAGGATCTCCGCCAGTTCACCCGAGACCAGAAGCCAAAGGGATCCACGGCTACAGCTGCCCTGGCAGATGACTACACCAACAATCTGGCTCCTGAAGCCAGGAGAGCAGCCACCAGCAGCACCTGGAGAGGGGGTAAGATGAACTCTGCGACTGCCCCACCTGCCCCTAGACTGCAGGGGGTGTCCCCCTCAACTCCCCTCTCCAGGCCCGTGGCAGAGCCAAGACGGTGCCACCAGTGCAACCTACCTGGACACTTCAAGGCCATGTGCCCTCAGCGTCCCAAGGCCCCGGCTCCGTCCCCGTCCCAAGGGCCGCCCAAGGTGTATTGTGTGGGTGGGGGTGGTGGTAGGTCCCTGGACAGCTTCCAACCTGTCACCGTCGGCCAGTCTGTGACCATAGGACTGCGAGACAGCGCCTCGGAGGTGACTCTGGTGCGGCCTGAGATGGTGTCCCCCCAAGACTTGATCCCTGGAAAAACCCTCGCTGTCTCCGGGATTGGAGGCATTGACCCGGCGCTGCCTGTTGCTGACATTTATGTGGACTGGGGCGCAGGGCGAGGGGTGAGGGAGGTGGGGGTAACTGATCGGATCCCTGCAAACGTGCTACTTGGGACAGATTTGGGGCAAATAACCTCCCAGTTTGGCCCCGCCCCAAAGGCTGAACCTTCAGCCAGTGCTGACGTGCCTCCGGACAATGTTAATGTGTTATCTATGAATGATGTAAGGGAGGAGGGAGTGAACTCTGATATTTCTGCTTGCACAGACACCATAGACACACACACAGCTGCAGCTGTGACAGGGGAGGGGGTCAGAGAAAGGTGTGACAATGCCTCTACAAGTAACCAGCCTGTGAGCTGGGATCTGTTGCCCTCTGCAGGGATAAGCAGAGAGCAGGGTGCTGCAGGGGGAGGACCAGTGTGTGGGGTGGGGGCTACCACAGCAAATGTGGGGTCCCCAGAGATTTCACAGCGGGGTTCTGTTGCTGCAGGAGGGGAACAGGCAGGTGAGATTGGGGCCGGTCCAGGAGCGGAAGTGCTCCCAGGTAAGATCTCGGTGCATGGTTCCCCCACAACCGGGGTGTCAGGAAGCCAGGTAGGTCTGCCTGAACCGGCGACTTGGTCAGGAACGGAGGAGGAGCAGGCACGACCCACGGTCGCAGCGGCTGTGGCCGCTGTCACCCGCAGTGGGAGTGCTGGAAGCCAAGGGGCCTCCCGGAGGTCCGATAGCTCTTCCCCTTCTGACCAAGTGGCAGCCGAGTCAGGTGGAGGCCAGGACACAGGTCCCGGGGTACTGACTGAAGATGTGACAGTCTCGTCGATTCTGGCCACATCTAGTCAGGAGTTTCAGGCAGCGTTAGAAGCTGACGACAGCCTGAAAGCTCTAAAGGAGCAGGCGGCACAGCCTCCCTCGGACTCGGACCCGGAGCGAGTGGTCTGGGACCAAGGACGGCTGTACCGGGGCACGGTCCAGCAGGGTTCACCGGAGGCGTGGCCCAGGGACCGACAGTTGGTGGTACCCTATCCGTTCCGGACGGAGTTGTTGCGGATCGCACATGAGATTCCGATGGCCGGACACCTAGGGATCGCTAAGACCAAGGCCAGGTTAAACCAGCATTTCTACTGGCCAAAAATGGGGGCCGATGTGGCTGCCTACTGCCGTTCGTGTGAAACCTGTCAGAGAGTGGGGAAGGCGGGGCCACGCCCCAAAGCCCCACTGGTATCTCTGCCAATCATCGATGAGCCTTTCAGGAGGGTGGCTGTGGATCTGGTCGGCCCGCTGGCCATCCCCAGCAGCTCCGGGAAACGCTTCATACTGACGGTAGTGGACTATGCCACCCGGTACCCAGAAGCAGTGGCCTTGTCGTCCATTCGGGCTGACAAGGTGGCCACCGCATTGCTGGAGATTTTCTCCCGAGTGGGTTTTCCCCAGGAAATGCTCACTGACCGGGGGACCCAATTCATGTCCCAGCTGATGGAGGCCCTCTGTAAGCAAGTCCAGGTGCGACATCTGGTGGCCAGCCCGTACCATCCACAGACTAATGGCCTGTGCGAGCGGTTCAATGGCACCTTAAAGCAGATGCTTAAGATGTTGGTCGACTCCCATGGGCGTGACTGGGAGCGGTATCTCCCACACCTGTTATTTGCTTACCGGGAGGTTCCACAGGCCTCAACAGGATTCTCACCGTTTGAGCTCCTGTACGGGCGACGTGTGCGGGGCCCCCTGGCTCTGGTGAAAGAGGCTTGGGAAGGGGATTTGGCCACCCCTGGAGTGTCGGTTATCGAGTATGTCATGCGCTTCCGGGACAAAATGCAGGCCTTGACGCAACTGGTACACGACAATATGGCTCAAGCCCAGGCCGATCAGAAGCGTTGGTACGACCAGAACGCTTGTGAGAGGACCTACCAAGTGGGTCAAGAGGTGTGGGTACTGGTCCCCGTACCACAGGACAAGCTTCAGGCAGCCTGGGAAGGCCCATACCTCGTGTACCAGCAGCTCAACCCTGTGACGTACCTGGTCAACCTGGACCCTGCCCGTGGAAGGCGGAAGCCCTTCCATGTGAACCTGATGAAGGCACATCATGAGCGGGAGGCATGTGCGCTCCCCGTGTGCAACCTGCCCGAGGAGGGAGAAGCGGAAACCCTCTTGAATATGCTAGCCCAGGTTAGGGCAGGCGGATCCATTGAGGATGTGAAGGTTGGCCACCAGCTCTTGGAGGACCAACGGTCCCAGCTGTGGGCCACCCTCCTCCCCTTCCGGGGGTTGTTTACCAACCAGCCCGGAAGGACTGACTTGGCTGTCCATCACGTGGACACTGGGGATCATCCCCCGATCCGGCGTTCAGCATATCGGGTCTCCCTGGAGGTGCAGCAACACATGCGCCAGGAGATTGACGAGATGCTGAAGCTGGGGGTGATCCAGGCATCCAACAGCGCTTGGGCCTCGCCTGTAGTCCTCGTCCCTAAGAAGGACCGAACCACTCGGTTCTGCGTGGACTACAGGGGGCTCAATGCGGTCACGGTCGCCGATGCGTACCCAATGCCACGCATCGATGACCTGCTCGATCAGTTGGCCGGGGCTCAGTACCTGACCATCATGGATCTGAGCCGGGGATATTGGCAGATCCCCCTGACTCGCAAGGCCAGGGAACGCTCTGCCTTTATTACCCCATTTGGACTGTACGAGTCCACGGTGATGCCATTCGGGATGAGGAATGCCCCTGCCACTTTCCAGCGGATGGTCAACACCCTGCTCAAGGGACTTGAAGGGTACGCGGCCGCGTACCTGGATGACATTGCCGTCTTCAGTCCCACCTGGGAGGACCACCTAGAGCATCTAGCACAGGTGCTCAGGCGGATCCACCGGGCAGGTTTGACCATCAAGCCGGGAAAGTGTCAGCTGGCCATGAGCGAGGTCCAGTACCTCGGTCACCGGGTAGGTGGGAGAACACTGAAGCCCGAGCCTGAGAAAGTGGAAGCCATCGCATCCTGGCCCACCCCCAGGACCAAGAAGCAGGTGATGTCCTTCTTGGGGACCGCTGGGTACTATAGGAGGTTTGTTCCATGCTATAGTAGCCTGGCAAAGCCCTTGACGGACCTCACCAAGAAGAAGCTGCCCTCTGCAGTCGATTGGACAGTGGACTGCGAGACAGCCTTCCGGGCCATAAAGGACGCCCTGTCCAGCCCGCCCGTGCTACGGGCAGCCGACTTCACGCGGCCGTTTGTAGTACAGACCGACGCCAGTGACTTCGGCCTCGGTGCGGTGCTCAGCCAGGTGGACTCTGCGAGCCAAGAGCACCCAGTCTTGTACCTGAGCAGGAAGCTGTTACCAAGGGAAGTGGCCTATTCTACAATGGAGAAGGAGTGCCTGGCCATAGTGTGGGCCCTGCAGCGTCTGCAACCCTATCTATACGGGCGCCACTTCATCGTGGAGACGGGCCACAATCCCCTCAGCTGGTTGCACACCGTCTCTGGGACGAATGGGCGATTGTTGCGATGGAGCCTTGCGCTCCAGCAATACAACTTCACCATTCGCCACAAAAGGGGCCGTGACCACGGTAACGCAGACGGGCTGTCCCGACAAGGAGAGGTCGCGGACGGGCGCACGGGGGAACACCGGAGTGTGCTGCCCCCTAGCGCCCTCAAAAGGGGGGAGGTGTGAGGTAAATCCGGAGATATGACGATAAATCATGACATTCAAGTCATGTCAGGAAGCCCTCTCCTGGTGTCACTACCCCCTTCCCTTCACACAACTGGTTTAGCAACAAATCCATGGCCATGTCCTGTGATATGGAAATTAGGTGGCTTTAGGACAATGGACACAGGATGACTCCCTGCCGTCACCCTGTAGTAGGAGCTGCTAGCTAGTTAGCAAGGCTATGGAAATAGCCAGACAGAACGACTCCAGTAAAAAATGGTTCATATCTCGCAAGCCATATTTCCGATAAATATGGCAACCATAAAAATGGTGTCTCCGCATGTGGACGATGCCGGCACCCCCTTTTTATGGGAACAGGACATTGGGAAATGCCCCAGGCGTGATATCAGCCAATGGGGAACTGGCAGACAGGTCATGAGTCCCCTCGTTCTGTAGCTAAATTCATAACTGTCACAATGAGAGCATTGGCGTCTGCCTACGACGCTCCCAGGCAAAGTTATAGCCAAAATCCCCTTTGCTGGATAATTCTGATCCATGCAGGGGGAGTGGCAGTGCTTCCCTGTGAGGTCACTAAGGTAGGAGGGGACCTGGATCTGCCCAGGTTGATAACCCTACTTCGGCCATTTTCCAGCGTTCTTCTGCTCGGGGGCCTGGTTGGGAAAAACCTGGAGAGGGAGTTCCTGGAAACCTGGTCTACAGCGCCCCCCTGTGGCCAGACACACAAGGTAACTGATGTAATTGTATACCTGTGTGTAACCCATGCTTTATCTGTAACTGTACTCTGACATATGTATATTCTGTAGATTCCCTATTGTATATATTGTAGTTTCTAGTGTGCTTTAGGCTGATTAAATTATATAATTAATCTTGGGCTGTTCTGTTATCTCGATCTTGAATCCCACGTCTGTGTGTTCGGCTAATAGTTACCGTAAATCGGTTGGTGGCAGCGAATTGTGCCAAGGATTATTGTGGGGAGGCCAGTGAGATTCGGGGAGATTTTATATATTCCGCCCGCGGAGGTCGGGGGAATATATACCTTACTCTCACCGGGGACCCTTCAATAATCGGCATAAGTAGTATAGCGGCCTCCTTGCTTATTGTCGGGCAATTCCATAATTGGCCTGACTATAAGAGGGGCGCTAGAGAGCGCGTCACGTGCTCTGTCTGTCGGTCGGGAGGTATAAAGGAGGGGTGACCCCCACTTGTTACCCCCCGATTGTGACGTACTGGTAGCCAGCGCGGGGGATTTCTGAGTGACCCCCCCGGTGGTTTGTGACAGGACCTAGTTCTTTTTTCAACCTAAGTAACTATGTAACTATGTAACTATGTATATGACCAAAAGTGCAACTCTGCAGGGACACCGTACTCAATGCCATCTCAGCACAGCAGCCAGCCCTCGGTCCCTCAGATGTGGACAAGTAAAAGACCATTTCCTCCTATCCATGACAAAGCGTTGAGATTCACTCTGTGCAGCACTGGTGTTTACTGGAAAAGCAGATCTAAGAACCCGTACCACCTTCTGCAGATACTCCTGTATACGTGCGTCCCTTTCTATGGCAGGATATATTTCGCCAAATTTCGTCTTGTACCAGGGATCTGTCACGCTCCCCGGGTCCTCGGCTCCTCTCCCCGGGTCCTCTGCTCTGCTCCCCGGGTCCTCAGCTCCGCTCCCCGGCTCACCTGCCACGCTCCCCGCTCTCCAGCCTCCGGTGCCCGTCCTTCCCAGGCCCCCTGGTCTCCGCTCCCGGCGCCCGATGGCTTCCCAGGTCCTGGCCGGCTCCCCTGCGTCCTCCTCTCAGCTTCCTTCCCTGGCTTCTGGCACCC
Source organism: Anomaloglossus baeobatrachus (assembly GCF_048569485.1). Taxonomy (NCBI): domain Eukaryota; kingdom Metazoa; phylum Chordata; class Amphibia; order Anura; family Aromobatidae; genus Anomaloglossus; species Anomaloglossus baeobatrachus. Next base: position 186,436,859 of record NC_134353.1, on the reverse strand, counting down.
GGGCCGCGCGCATGCGCATTAGGGCGTGCGCGCGGTCACTGACCCTTTCTTAAAGGGCCAGCGTCCATTAACAGGAAATGATGCAAAACAGGTACAGGGTATAAAGGGGTTTATTGTCCAAGGGGGCGGGGCCTGATCTTCGTGTTTCCTAAGCTAGGAGTCAGGTCTCCTGGTGTTTTGTGATATACTCACCTATCTCTCTTGTAGAGCCGTGCCTGCCTCGCCATCCGGTCCTGACCGAATCCCGAACCCCGAACGCTGTCCATCTGCCATCCTGACAGTCCGTACCATCTCGGATCCCTGCGGTGACCCGTCATCTCGCTCCAAAGGTTCCGGACCCCGCTTGACATCATCTCGGCTTCCGAACCTGAGCTGCGTCACCCGGACTACCACCAGTGACTCCGTGGTCCCAGGGACTTCTCCGTTATCCTCGTGTGCACGGACTGTTCTGCTGTCTATAGTGCTCCAGCTACCGGACCCCTTACCACCATCTAGGAGTTCGGCCCAGTGGATCCACCTCCTGGGTCTGCCCGTCCACCTGGCCCTGACAGTAAGATCAGGCCATGGATCCCGCTGCAGCACTAGCAGCCATACAGGAGGAACTCCAACGCCAGCGTGAGACTCAGACCCGCATGCTGCAATTCATGTCTTCTGTGGACGCCCACCTGAACACGCTACAAGCGGCAGTTACGTCTTCAGCATCCCGGGCTTCCACTAGTCAGTCCACGGCTCCAGCTCCCGTGGCGACATCTTCAGATACTTCCAGACTTCGTTTGGCCTCACCACCCCGGTACGCCGGAGACCCCAAGACCTGCAGGGGATTCTTAAACCAATGCTCCCTTCATTTCACGCAGCTGCCGCATTTGTTTGCCTCCGATCAAGCCAAGGTCGCCTTCATCATGTCCCATCTAGAGGGTGAGGCACTGGCGTGGATGAACCCCTTATGGGAAAAGGGGGATCCTGTGACCACGAACATCCAGGAGTTCCTGCAGGCATTCCGTGGCACCTTTGATGAGCCCGGACGCGCCTCCGCGTCCGCTTCGTCTCTTCTCCGGTGACGTCAGGGGACTCTGACGGTGGGCCAATACGCCATCCGGTTTTGCACCTTGGCTTCGGAACTCGGGTGGAACAACGAGGCCCTAACCGCCGCCTTCTGGGAAGGACTCTCGGGGCGAATTAAAGACGAGCTGGCGGGTCGTGACGTACCGACCACCCTGGATGCCCTGATCGCCCTAGCGACTCGAGTGGACATTCGTTTTCAGGAGCGATCCAAGGAAGTGTCCCGTGAGAGACGTCCGGTACGGCATTCCTCTCCTCTGCAGAAGCCCACCGTACTTCAGTCATCGACAGCTGGGGTTCCCATTCACGAGCCCATGCAGATCGACAGAGTGCGGCAGTCTGAACAACGTCGAGCTGAGCGGCTCGCCAAGGGCCTCTGCTTTTACTGCGGAGAGGACACACACCTGCTACGCTCCTGTCCAGAGAGGCCGGGAAACTCCAAAGCCTAGGGTTGGTAGGAGAGGCCACCCTAGGTGCTGGGACTCTCTCAGACCCGGTTACGTGGACTGTGCAAGTGACAACGGGAGAGACGCGGTTCACGGCTGAGGCATACCTCGATTCCGGGGCAGCAGGCAATTTCATCCAGCAGGCCACGGTGGACAAGTACCAGGTGCCTGTTACTCCACTCGACAAGCCCCTCGTGATTGCCTCTGTGGATGGGAGACCCCTCTCTGACACCATCTCCTGGATCACCAAGCCGGTGGAACTGCGTATCGGTGCCCTGCACACCGAGAACATCGCTTTCTACGTCCTCCCACACATGTCCCATCAAATCCTGCTGGGACTTCCCTGGTTACGGACACACGAACCGTCAGTCAGCTGGGGCACTGGCGAAATCACCCGATGGGGCTCTTCGTGCCATGAGAAGTGCCTGAAGACTATACAACCCATCCGACGACCTCCGGTTCCAGAGAACCTACCGGGGCTGCCCTCGGCCTATTGGTCCTTTGCAGATGTCTTTGATAAAAAGGAATCCGAGGTACTTCCGCCACATCGTCCTTACGATTGTGCCATTGACCTGCTCCCTGGAACAACACCACCTCGAGGACGGATATATCCATTGTCTCCAGCCGAAACAAGGGCCATGTCTACTTACATCACAGAGAGCCTGGCAAGGGGATTCATTCGGAGATCCTCCTCTCCTGCTGGAGCAGGTTTCTTCTTCGTCAAGAAGAAAGAGGGCGACTTACGCCCATGCATAGACTACCGGGGTTTGAATCAAATCACCGTAAAAAACAAGTACCCTCTGCCGCTCATCCCCGAATTGTTTGACCGGCTTAGAGGAGCTCGTGTGTTCACCAAGCTGGATCTTCGGGGTGCTTACAATCTGGTACGCATCCGCTCTGGGGACGAATGGAAGACCGCGTTCAATACACGCGATGGGCACTATGAATACTGCGTGATGCCCTTCGGCCTGTGTAACGCCCCAGCCGTCTTTCAAGAACTGGTGAACGACGTTTTCCGGAACCTTCTTTACGTCTGTGTAGTAGTGTATCTGGATGACATCCTTGTCTTCTCACCGGACCTCTAGACCCACAGAGAGAACGTACAACTGGTTCTACAAAGACTGAGAGAGAATCGCCTGTACGCCAAGTACGAGAAGTGTGTCTTTGAGCAGTCTTCTCTCCCCTTCCTGGGGTACATCATCTCTGATACTGGACTGCAGATGGATCCAAAGAAGGTCTCCTCCATTCTCAACTGGCCTCCTCCTTCTGGACTGAAGGCAATCCAACGCTTCCTGGGATTCGCCAACTACTACCGCCAGTTCATCCCTCACTTCTCTGCTCTGACTGCTCCTCTCTCCGCTTTGACCAGGAAAGAGGCTAATCCCAAGGACTGGTCCCCGGCGGCCGACGCCGCGTTTGGCTCTCTGAAGCGGGCATTTGCCTCCTCTCCTGTACTCCACCGTCCGGAGTTAAACCGCCAGTTCACCTTGGAGGTGGATGCCTCCTCCTCAGGAGCCGGAGCAGTGCTCATGCAGAAGTCCTCCTCCGGGAAGATGGTGACTTGCGGATTCTTCTCCAAGAGCTTCTCAGCGCCTGAACGCAACTACACCATCGGTGACCGAGAGCTCTTGGCAGTCAAACTGGCTCTGGAGGAATGGCGCTACCTTCTGGAAGGAGCAGTATACCCCGTGATTATTTACACGGACCACAAGAACCTGGAATACCTACGGTCCGCTCAGCGACTGAACCCACGGCAAGCCAGGTGGTCCTTATTCTTTGCCAGGTTTGATTTCCAGCTCCATTTCCGACCCGCGGACAAGAATGTATGCGCTGATGCCTTGTCCAGGTCTTTCATGCCCATGGAGCAGGAGGAAGAGACTACCCAACCCATCATCTGTCCTAGCAAAATCATTCCGGTGGCCCCTGTCACCCTGGCCCAGATACCGCCCGAGAAGACCTATGTCTCTGAGACAGACAGGCAAAAAGTGTTACACTGGGGTCATGCCTCGAAAACAGCCGGTCATGCTGGTCAGAAGAGAACTGGGAGTGCGATTGTACGTCACTACTGGTGGCCATCCCTTCGCACGGACGTCGCTGCTTTTGTCTCTGCCTGCTCCTCTTGTGCCAGGAACAAGACGCCCAAACACCTGCCATATGGCCGTCTTCTGCCTCTGCCGATACCCTCAGTTCCGTGGCAACACATAGCGATGGACTTTATTACGGACTTGCCATTGTCCTCCGGGCACACAGTCATATGGGTCGTGGTGGATCGGTTTTCTAAAATGGCTCATTTCGTCCCTATGGCTGGACTGCCCTCTGCTCAAGAACTCGCGGATGCCTATATACATCACATCTTCCGCTTGCATGGCTTTCCATTACACATCGTATCCGACAGAGGAACTCAGTTCACCTCCCGCTTCTGGAGGGCTCTCTGCAAACATCTGGGAGTGACTCTGGACTTTTCATCTGCATACCATCCTCAGTCTAATGGCCAAGTGGAGAGGGTCAATCAAATCTTGACCTCTTTTTTACGTCACTATGTCAACGCCCATCACGACGACTGGTCCACGCTTCTTCCTTGGGCTGAATTCTCCCATAACCACCACATCAGTGAGTCGTCCTCCAGCTCTCCCTTCCATGTCGTTTACGGACTTCAGCCCTCCGTCCCATTGCCTGTATCCCCTTCTTCGGATGTCCCTGCTGCTGATACTGTAGCCCGTGACTTTGCAACCATTTGGGACTCTGTCAAGGCGTCCCTTGGGCGTGCTTCCCTACGGATGAAACGACACGCAGACATGAGACGTCTGGACCCTCCGTGTTTCTCTCCTGGAGATCTCGTCTGGCTTGCTTCCAAGTACGTCCGATTGAAGATACCATCATACAAGCTGGGTCCTCGCTACATCGGGCCGTTTAAAGTCCTCAACAAGATCAATGAGGTCTCCTACAAGCTACAGCTCCTGGCCACGATGAGGATACCCAACTCATTCCACGTCTCCCTGCTCAAGCCGGTTGTCCTTGGTCCCTTCTCCGCTGCTGCCAGTCCGGCTCCTCCACCTATTGCCGATGACGACATCTATGCGGTAAGGGATATCGTGGCCATGAAGACCGTACGGGGTCGACAGTTCTTCCTGGTGGACTGGGAGGGGTATGGTCCTGAGGATAGGTCCTGGGAGCCCAGGGAGAACGTGGGCACTCCTCTGATCCGTGCCTTCATGTCCCGGTTTCGGGGAGGGGGGCGTGGGGGGGGGGGGGGTACTGTCACGCTCCCCGGGTCCTCGGCTCCCCTCCCCGGGTCCTCTGCTCCGCTCCCCGTGTCCTCAGCTCCGCTCCCCGGCTCACCTGCCACGCTCCCCGCTCTCCAGCCTCCGGTGCCCGTCCTTCCCAGGCCCCCTGGTCTCCGCTCCCGGCGCCCGATGGCTTCCCAGGTCCTGGCCGGCTCCCCTGCGTCCTCCTCTTAGCTTCCTTCCCTGGCTTCTGGCACCCGGGCCGCGCGCATGCGCATTAGGGCACGCGCGCGGTCACTGACCCTTTCTTAAAGGGCCAGCGTCCATTAACAGGAAATGATGCAAAACAGGTACAGGGTATAAAGGGGTTTATTGTCCAAGGGGGTGGGGCCTGATCTTCGTGTTTCCTAAGCTAGGAGTCAGGTCTCCTGGTGTTTTTGTGATATACTCACCTATCTCTCTTGTAGAGCCGTGCCTGCCTCGCCATCCGGTCCTGACCGAATCCCGAACCCCGAACGCTGTCCATCTGCCATCCTGACAGTCCGTACCATCTCGGATCCCTGCGGTGACCCGTCATCTCGCTCCAAAGGTTCCGGACCCCGCTTGACATCATCTCGGCTTCCGAACCTGAGCTGCGTCACCCGGACTACCACCAGTGACTCCGTGGTCCCAGGGACTTCTCCGTTATCCTCGTGTGCACGGACTGTTCTGCTGTCTATAGTGCTCCAGCTACCGGACCCCTTACCACCATCTAGGAGTTCGGCCCAGTGGATCCACCTCCTGGGTCTGCCCGTCCACCTGGCCCTGACAGGATCTAACAGTGTGGCAACCCAGTAGTTAGCATTACTTCGAATTCGTACAATCCGAGGGTCATGTTGTAGGTAGTGCAGCAAGAAGGCGCTCATGTGTCTTGTGCATCCAGGAGGACCAAGTCCTTGGTGTGTTGGTGGCTGAGAGGTTAGAATAGTGCCTCCTTCCTCTGCCCTCTCCCCCCAACCTCGCACAACCGAAATTTGAGCAAGCTCTCACTCATCTGCTGAGTCTTCCATGCCCTTCGCCAGTTCGTCCTCCATTTCTTCATGGGCTCCTGCACCTTCCTCAACAATTTTTGCTGATACTATGCGCCCTTGTTAATCCCTCTCCCCCACCATGACTGCCGCCTAGGTGCCGCTCACCGTCTGGACCTTGTAGATCTTATTATCCCTTCTGCATATGACTCCTCCTGTACTTCCTCCCCTTCCTCTTGGACCAACACCTGACTCCGAATAATGCTTACAGTGTGCTCCATCTTGTAGATGACCAGAATTGTCACACTGAGAATGGCATCGCCAGTGCTAAACATCTTCGTCGACATTTGTAAACTGTGTAGAAGGGTGCATAGGTCCTTGATCTGACACCACTCCAGCAGCGTGATCTGCACCACCTCTGGATCAAGTTAGCCCAGGGTATACGTCAGACCATATTTCAGCAGGGCTCTGCGGTGCTGCCACAGACGCTGCAACATGTGCAGATTCCAATTCCTGCATGTCGGAACATCGCATTTCCGGCGTTTAACCGCCAGACCCTAAGACTTCAGGAGCGATGAAAGTTGTTGAGCTGCTGGGTGCGAAGGATGAAAGTGAGTACATAGCAGCGTGCCCGCTGCAGAAGGCCATGTAGGCTGGGATGGTGTGGTGTTTTAAAAATTGCTGGAGAATCACATTCAACACGTGAGCCATACAAGGCACGTGTGTCATTTTGCCCTGCCGAAGGGCCGCAGACAGGTTTGCATCATTGCCGCAGACGGCTGTTAAGTCACCAACGTAGTCCACTCAATCAATTTGTACTCCGGTCGCCAGATGACAACGTGTTCGTTTCGTGCATAGTGATGATGATGGGAAAGGAGTCGATGCCAGCGGCGCAGGTGGACGCAGGTTATGGTCACCCACTGGGTTGCGTTACCTTGACAGATACAGAACCACAGGCTGAATGTAGGTGGTGGGTATCTCACAGATGAAGTACCATCATTCAGCTACAACCAATGGGAAGACACCACACCCTCTTTTAGGCCCCTCCTGTCTGCAGACCACTGCCAGACAAAGCTATGAACCTCTTGTTACTGTTACCCCCAGTTCAGTTTTATGATTTTGTGTGCTTGTTACCTGACTACTTTTCCTGCTTGCTGTTTATGTACCTCGTTGGCCGATCCGCATTTCACCTCTGCTTGTTTTCTGATTAAGTCCTGGCCATCCCATTCTGTTCCTCTTCCTCAATTAATGTTTTTGACCCTGCATGACTACTATTCTCTGGAACTGCAGCCTTCCACAGGTATTGATCAACTTGGGCCCTGTGTAATTCCAAATCACTGTATATGGGTTAAAGGGTTTCAGGGTTCTGGGTGTCCAGCTTGGTGAGTGGCTTGCCTCTAGCCTATCCTTTACAGCCCATCTGAGTGTGTCGATCCAGGCAGGCGTTACACCGTGCCCTCTGCAGAAGGCCATGTAGGCCGGGATAGTGTTTTAAAAATTGCTGGACAACCAGGTTCAACACGTGAGCCATACAAGGCACGTGTGTCACATTGCCCTGAAGAAGATTCGCAGACTGGTTTGCATCATTGTCGCACCCGACCTTCCCTGGCTGCTGGTTGAGTGGAGACAACCATTGATGAAACTCGGTCTCACTCTCCAGAGCTTACCGTCCACAACTCCTCAGCGGTGTGACTCACATTTCCCAGACATTTCTAAATAAAGAGTCGACCGCATCATGCTGTTGAGCTGTGCTGCCAGCATAAAAAGGAGGTGTGTGGGATTCCTTGGGCGCAGTTACAAGGAAGGGTGGCCTGACCACACAGGGTTTGGGCCGAGGTGGAGGACCCACACGAGGTTGAGGAGGCAGAAGCAGTGGAAGAACTTGTACATACAGAGGAAGGATTGACACACAAGTCGTGGGGACGGCAAGACTTGTACAGCAAACCCTTCTACATCTCTCACCATAGTTACCCAGTGCCCAGTCAGCAACATGTAACTCCCCTGTCCATGCTTACTGGTCCAAGTATCTATGGTGAAATGCACTCTGTCACACACAGAGTTTCTCAAGGAATCGGTGAGGTTGTGTGCGACCTTCTGTGGTAGCGCGGGCACGCCTTTCTTGGAGAAGGAGTGACGACTGGCCATCGGCTCTTGGGGCACTGCAATGGGCATAAGGTCTCGAAAATCCTCGGTCTCAAAAGGGTGTAAAGGCAGCCTTTCTGTTGCCAACAAGTTGCAGATGATGAAACTCAACCTCTTAGGCATGTCATGCCCTTCGAAAATCATGTAAAACACAGCGAAGGGACTCCAACCACAGTCTCCCTCGTTTCCACTAATTGGGCCACACACACCCCACTTGACTGGCATCAGTTGACCCCCCTTTTTTTTAATCCAATCAATTTTTATTGTAGGAAGTTACATTACAAAAAAAGGAGAAATTCAGGTATCATTGGCAATAATACACAAAGAAAACAACGCTGTAACATGTGGTAGTATCACCTTTGATTATGATTCACATTTCCTGTCACACCACCACCAATCATGTCTGATGCAAGTTGCAACTTTTTTAGGTTAATCAATACCCAATACGTATAGAGTCAACCTACCAATTTACTCTTTAATCCTCAAAATGAGGGATCCAAACAACCAGAACCAGAGAGTAAGAAAGGAAGATAAGAAAAGGGAGGGGAGAGAGAGGTGGGGGAGAGGGGGAGAACCATGGATGGTTGCAAGGAAGCAACCAGGGAGGGGGAGGGGGGAGGGAGGGAATTGGATGGCGTTTTGGGGTAGCCCGAGCAGTAACAACAACAGAGATTTAAACACCTTGACTATTGACATGTGGTATGGGTGAACTCCCTGCGTAACACACACTTTGAGCCTATTTGACCCGTTTTTAATTATCAACAGTTTGCCCTGGAAACAGATGCCTGATAGAGGATGCAAATACAGAGTTTAACCACGTGTCCCAAATCTGAAGTATTTTGTTTTTGGCGCGGATGGAGTGAGCCAGACAGAACTCGTATTGGCATTGGAGATTAATTCGGTTATATAGTTCAACTAATGTAGGCGTCTTTGGGGATTTCCAGTGCAAACTTATGCAATATCTGGCAGCTACTAGAATGTGAACTAATAAACCCCTGGATTCCCAAGAGAACTCCTCTATACCCACGTTTAGCACTGCCAGAGCCGGATTCGGATTAATACGATTGCCTGTCAGCTCACCCATCAGGCCAAACACCTCCAACCAGAACGAGAAAACCTTGGGACAAGCCCACCAGCAGTGACCAAGAGTACCTCTTTGGAGGCAGCCCTTCCAACAATGTGGCGAATAATTTGGGAGGAACTGTGCTAAGTTGGCTGGGGACCGATACCATCGCAGGTGTACTTTTTTCAGTTGCTCCAGATGATTTATACACTTGGAATATTTTTGGATATTTGCTGATGCCGAGTGCCAGTTTGAAGGTGAGGTAGAGACACTCAACTCCACGTCCCATTTATTCATATAAGGAGATTTTTGCTCTACGGGGGGGTTATTGAGCCATTTGTATGTCGAGGAGATACCTTTGGATTTAATTATCTTTTTAAATACCAAAGCTTTTGTTGTAGGTAACAGAGGCTTTGACTTTGGAGGAAATTTAGAGGCCAGAAAATGACTAATTTGGATGTGTTGATAGAAACAGCCCTTTAAAGAGGGGTGTTCCCGTACTATTTCATTAAAGGGGTTAACACCCAAATCAGAGTATAGATCCGCCAGCACTGTAATGCCCGATCCCTGCCACCTGGCCAGATTCAAAAAGGGGATTTGAGATTCCAACGACTTGAGGGAAAGCTCTGAAAGAGGAATCTGAATCTTATGAATCAAGTCATTTCGCCAGACCTCCAGGGAGGCTGACATGGTGGGAACACACGGGGAGAACCGTGAACGGCTCAAATATTCTGCTTCCATCATTCTTCTGACCGAGCCCTGGCGGGACAGGAAATTTTCAATCTGAGCCCATCTATGTGAATTACCTGAACGCCACCATTCCTTTAGTGATTCAATTAGTAAGGCTTTATAATATGCCGTTATGTTTGGGGTGCCCAATCCCCCTAAGTCATATGGGGGGTATAACACTTTACCTGCGACCCTAGCCCTTTTATTACCCCAGACAAATTTGTTAGTCAACGATTGAAGTTTCATCAGGGTTTTGTGAGAAATTTTGATGGGAAGGCATCTGAGCACATACAATATTTTGGGTAAGAAAACCATTTTAAAGGACTGTATCCTGGCCATCCAGGACAATGATATTTTTTCATATCTTCCCAATTCCTTTTCTAAATTTTGGATCAGAGGTTCCAAATTTTCTTTAATTAACATCTGCGATGGTGTCAGCTTAATACCCAAATAAGGTATCCCCCTGTCGCACCATTTGAATTGAAAGGCCCCCTCCAGCGCACTCCTGGCCTCCGCCGGTACATTAAACGGCAGTATCAAAGACTTTGCCGCATTAAGCTTATAATACGACACTTTAGAAAAGTTTGATAATGTGTTCACCACTGCTGGAATCGACACTGCAAGGTTAGAACAGGAAATTATCACATCGTCTGCGTATAAACCAAGTTTATGTTCAAATTCCCCAACTCATACCAGAAATGGCTATGTTTTTTCGTATAGCTTCCGCCAGAGGTTCTACCACTAAAGCAAAAATAGCGGGAGACAATGGACACCCCTGGCGGGTGCCATTACTTATTTGAAATTTAGATGACAGAAACCCCGATGCCAACACTGACACATTTGGGTAAGAGTAGAGGGCTAGAATGGATGACTTGATGTTCCCCAAGAACCCGAATTTTGTTAGAACTCTCTCCAGGTATCCCCAGTGCACCCTGTCAAAGGCTTTTTCAGCATCAAGAGACAGGAATGCACTGGGTTCACCCGATATCTCCACCAGTCCAATCAAGTCAAGCATCCGTCTGGTGCCATCCTTAGATTGCCTCCCTGTCACAAACCCAACTTGATATGGAGCCACTAAGGTCGGGATCACTTTATGAAGTCTATCTGCCACTAGTTTGGCATAAATTTTAACATCACAATTTAGGAGTGAAATGGGCCTAAAATTACCCGGGGTGTCTGCAGGTTTCCCTGGCTTTGGTAGCGTGATAATTATCGCTTCTAAGTTGTCCCTTTATTTTGCCAAAAATTGAAGGTTTTTGACATAAAGGGGGACAGAGTGGATGTAAATTGTTTGTAATATTCGTATGGCAGCCCATCGGGGCCCGGGGCAGAGTTAGACTTAGTCATTTTGATGGCACCTAGGATTTAATGTGTAGTAAAGGGAAGATTAAGTTCCTCTAATTGCTCATCTGAGACCCGAGGAAGATCCAGGGTGTCTAGGAAACCCTGTATATCCACTTGAGTCGGCTGTGACGTATTGGAATCATATTTTAGATTATACAGGGTCTCATAGTATTTTGCAAATGCTTCTGCTATTTCAATGGGATGTCTAGTGGTTGTTCCGTTCGGGTCCCTCAGGAATTCTATTTTAGATTGGATCTCACGTTTTTTCGTCCTTCTTGCCAATAAGGACCCCGCTCTATCCCCCATAGCATAAAATGTCGATCTATTTTTTTTTAAGATTATGTTCGTATTTTTGCAGGAGTAGGGATCTTAGTTGGAATCTATGGGTTACAATTTCTTTAGTCAAGTTAGGGGATGCTTTGGCTTTATTCAGGGATTCAAGGTGATGAATACGGGTTAATATATATTTAATATCTGCGTCTTTTTTCCGTTTTTGGATGGAGGCTATTTTTATGAGCTGCCCTCTGACTACGGCTTTATGAGCAGCCCACAGGGTCTCGTCAGAAATTTCCCCATTATTATTAAGTTTAAAATATTCTGTTAACACTGACTCTACTTCATCATGTACCTTCTGCCTACCAAGCAAGCTGGTATTCAGTCTCCACCTAGGGGAATTTTGAACATTAAAGCTACCCTGAGCAGACAAAGAGATCGGCGCATGATCTGTCCAAGTAATTAAACCAATATCAGCTGCCACACAATTACTTATAGATTTGCTGTCGACCAAAAAAAAATCAATTCTACTGTATGAGCGATGCCTGGAAGAGAAGAACGTATAGTCTCTTTCTGATGCGTGCAAATATCTCCAGATGTCATGAAAATGGAATTCATTGATGAGATGCTTAAGTTCCTTAGCATGTGGGATGCTGGTGTTGGAGCAATCCATGGAGCGTATTACAGGTATATTAAAGTCTCCACAGATGATTTCCTCCCCTGTGGCAGTATCTTTGAATGCTTGGAAAAATTTCCTAGCAAAGGTCAATTGTGATGAATTTGGGGAGTAGACCGTTGCCAAGGTATAAGGGATGCTGTTGATATAACAAGACAAAATAATATATCTTCCATCCGCTCCATAACTGACATTTATCAATTTAAAGGCCACTGAGTTCTTTATTAAAATGGCCACTCCTCCTCTTTTTTTTGAGTCATTAGCAAAAAAGGTGTGTTGGAAGCTTGGATGAAGTAGCCGTTTATTATCTGTGGAAAGAAGGTGGGTCTCCTGAATGCACGCTATATCACAGTTAGATGCCTTCACCTCTCTCCACATCATTGACCTTTTTGCTGGGGAGTTGAGTCCGTTCACATTAATAGACAATATCTTAATTCTCATATTGGAGCCGCAGGGGGGGTTGAATTCCTAGGAACGCCATCAGGGATGAGAGGGGCTAGACCAGCAAGGAATTGAGAGAAATTTCCAGAAAAAATTAAGGAACATTTGTGAGAAGAGGAACAAAAACAAAAAAATTCCAACAACACCGCTTTGCCCCGAGTAGGGTGCCTGGTGTATAACCGCTCGCCATAGGCGAGAACATCAGTTTTTTTAGGTCTCCCCTTAGGCATAGCTGGGGGCTGGGGTTACTCACACCTCCTGTAGCTGGTAATCCTGTTATCTGTGAGCTGAGAAGAGCCGGTTTATCCTGCTGTAAGCACAGAGCTCTCCTTCAAGCAGCCGTCGCCATCAGCGTGCAGGCCACGCCCCCCAGTTGACCCCCCTTTTGAAAAAGAAAAAGATGCTTTGCATGAAGCACTCTCAAAAATACGCGTGCCTTTCACCTCCCCTGGATGACCCAGGGGAAGAAAAGTCCTCTGAGAGCCATGACTTGTTCATCTTGGTTCTTTTACAAACACAGCGAGGGGACTCCAACCACAGTCTCCCTCGTTTCCACTAATTGGGCCACACACACCCCACTTGAATGGCATCAGTTGACCCCCCTTTTGAAAAAGAAAAAGATGCTTTGCATGAAGCACTCTCAAAAATACGCGTGCTTTTCGCCTCCCCTGGCTGACCCAGGGGAAGAAAAGTCCTCTGAGAGCCATGACTTGTTCATCTTGGTTCTTTTACAAACATAGCGAGGGGACCCCAACCACAGTCTCCCTCGTTTCCACTAATTGGGCCACACACACCCCACTTGACTGGCATCAGTTGACCCCCCTTTTGAAAAAGAAAAAGATGCTTTGCATGAAGCACTCTCAAAAATACGCGTGCCTTTCGCCTCCCCTGGCTGACCCAGGGGAAGAAAAGTCCTCTAAGAGCCATGTCCACATTGTCAGTGGACAGACACGTGTGCTTATCTGCCAGCAGACCCCCAGCAGCACTGAAGACAGGTTCCAAGAGAACGCTGGCTGCAGGACACGACAAGATCCCCAAGGCGTACGTGGCAAGCTCAGGCAATTTATCCAGATTGGAAGCCTAAAATGAGCAGGGCTCAAGTTGCACAGTAATGGCATCGATGTTTCCTTGCATATACTCATATATCTGTGTGTCCTCCTCTTTTTCCTTGTCCAGCTCTTTTGTTTTCGCATGAGTATATGTCCTTGTCACTTTCCCATGTGTTTGTGTTGTGTTGTGAGTTGTTTGTCACTTTGTGGACACCTTTGAGGGTGTTTTCTAGGTGTTTTTATGTGTTTGTGATTGCCTGCCATTGTTTCCTATGCAGTTCGAGTTCGGTTCGTCGAACGTTTGACGAACCGAACTCAAACGAGACCTCAGTTCGGCGAACCGAACTCGGCCCGAACTGGGACCGGTTCGCTCATCTCTAGTAGGCAGTGCAGCAAGAAGGCGCTCATGTGTCTTGCGCATCAAGGTGGACCAAGTCCTTGCTGTGTTGGTGGCAGAGAGGGCAAGCTCTCCCCCATCTGCTCAGTCTTCCATGCCCATTGACAGTTCGTCCTCCATTTCTTAATGGCTCCTGCACCTTCCTCAACAGTTAGGTTGATACTGTGCGCCCTTGCTAATCCATCTCCCCCACCGTCCCATGCCTGCCGCCTTGGTACTGCTTACCGTCTGGACCTTGTAGATGTTGTTATCCCTTGCGCATCTGACTCCTCCTGTACTTCCTCCCATTTTTCTTGTCCCTCCACCTGACTATGAATGCTGTTTATAGTGTGCTCCAGCATGTAGATGACCGGAATTGTAATGCCGCTGATGGCAACGTCAGCGCTAAACATCTTCATCGCCATTTTTAAACTTCAAAGAAGGGTGCAAAGGTCCTTGATCTGAGACCACTCCAGCAGCGTGATCTGCCCCATCTCTGGATCTCTTTAGACCAGGCTATACGTCATAACGTATTGCAGCAGGGCTCGCCGGTGCTGCCACAGATGCTGCAACATGTGGAGATTCAAATTCCAACGTGTCGGCACATCGCATTTCAGGCGGGGGACCGCCAGACCGAAAGACTTCAGGAGCGATGCAAGTTGTTGAGCTGCTGGGTGTGAACGGTGGAAGTGAGCACATAGCCAGCGTGCCCTCTGCAGAGGGCCATGTAGGTTGGGATGGTGGTTTAAAAATTGCTGGACAAACAGGTTCAACACGTGAGCCATACAAGGCACGTGTGTCACATTGTCCTGACGAATGGCCGCACCCACGTTTGCATCATTATCGCACACGGCTGTTAAGTCATCACCGGAGTCAGCTCCATCAATTTGTACTCCAATCGCCAGGTGATAACGTGTTCCTTTCGTAGATAGTGCTGATGATGTGAGAGGAGTCGATGCCAGCGGCGCCGGTGGCCGCAGGTTCCACTCACCCACTGGGCTGAATTATCTTGAGATATGCAGAACCACTGGCTGACTGTAGGTGGTGGGTGTCTCACAGCTGAAGTACCATCATTCAGCTACAACCAATGCGAAGGCACCACACCCTTTTTTAGGCCCATCCTGTCTGCTGACCACTGCCAGACATAGCTCTTGTCAAGGCGGGCCATAAATTTACAGTGATGCAATCTAATTGTGCATCTACCTTAATTTTGTCTGCAATCCAAATTATGAGTCATTTGTCAGTAGCATGCATACCATTACCATACAGGCCAGAGATATGACACGGATCTGCATAGGAAATATGACTGATTTAATACGGAAGTTGGATAAACATTTAAAAGGAATTATTGGCTAGGGGCCAAGAAGACGCAACACGTCTCCTATTGGATAAAGTATCATAGAGCTTATTCTGTGATATACAATATACTGTAATGTACTTGCTTCCTCATTATATTAAGCTATGTCAGCATGATTCACTTGTCACATGAAAGTCCAGACTGTCTGAGTCTTGTGATGTCTAAATGCAGATATAGGTGTGGTATAGTTCAAACACCATCTTAAATCCTGGTTTTTGGATATCTTCATATAACTCTTATATATACTCCTAATAGTTCATAATCTTGTCCATAACATTCCACCCTTTAGACATAGCCAAAAGTGTTTCCTTACTTTTCCCCGAGTCTATTGATCTGTCCTAGTGTTGATGGTTTCCTCGCTCGCATACGAGATAACCCATCCCTTGTGGATGAATCTCCCCACCCAACTGACTATGCATAGGAAGCCAGATCCTGACCGTATTCTCTTGACTGTCCTCAATGGCTATGTTCCACGCTGGCACATGTTATTCAGGAAGGGGGAACGTGGCGGTAGTCCTCTAATTAGCTCATATTTATCAGGGTTGGTTTCACTCAGAGTCTCATATTCCTCAGGCGGTAAAGGTGAGACATCATCAAAGGTGGGATGCACAGTCATATTCTGGTCCACAGGCTTGGATATCATCGTCCTGGCACAAAGTATTGGGTAGAAGAGGGAAGACAGCCATCTCCTGGTCCCAGTTCCGACATCTCTTGTAGTGGAATGCATGGATCTTTATGGATCTTTGTCAGAAAGAAAAAGAGAGAGAGAGAGGAAGAGAGAGAGGAGAGAGAGAGAGAGAGATTGAAAAAAAGAGAGAGAAAGATTGAGAAGACAGGAAGAGAGAAAGAGAGAGAGAGAAGAGAGAGAAAGATTGAGAAGAGAGAAAGAGATAAAGAGAGAGAGAAGAGAGGAAGAGAGAGAAAGATTGAGAAGAGAGAGAGAAATTGAGAAAAAGAGAAAAATCTAGATCTGGTTGGATCTGGAGGAGAAAACTCAAAAACGTATATTAGGCAAATGTTTAGTTAAACAAACAAGCTTAGTTAAAGTATCTGGGGGTACTTCTAAACAGGATTTCATAGGGTCTCAACCTAGTGGTCCCTGCTGTGGTGTCTTTGACACTGATCAATGCAAGGGGAAGACTCTCATGCCCTTGCTTTCTACACTGCCCCATCCTCCCAACATTCCCTCTATTCTGTGGCTGATATGGGGTGTGTAGGTTCAGTTCTGTGTCTAAGGCCTGCCATATCTCTTTGGCTGGCAGTAAAAGCAGGTCACTAGCCACTTCCTATGGTCTACGGGAGCCCACAGCTGCACCCTATCTCAGTCCACTTCTTCTTCTGAGACTTGCTCTTATAGGATCAGGACAATGTTTTCTCAAGATTTTCCATCTTTCCTTGCTTCTTCACATTGGGGTCATTCAAAAGGCACAGATTGACTGACTGTTTCTGTGGTAAGTGGTCTTGGGGCTTCTTTGGATGTTTTGTTAGTGAGGGCACTCCTTACTGCTTCCCTTGACTCCTCCAATGTAGGCCTCAACCCTGCTCACCACGACTCTGTCTGGCAATAGCAAAGCTTCCATCAGTTCTTCTATGGCCTCATGGCGGTGTACAGTTCCATTGGCGGTGATCAAGTCTCTTGTCTTCCATACAGAGTAGATGTTTGCTGCCATCTTGCAGGCTTCAGTGAGAGCACATACCTCTGCTTCTTTTGCAGACAGGGATGCGGGTAGCGACTGCTCTATCGGCACAGCGTCTTCTGTTACCATAACCATACCCGTGTGGAACCATCTTCTTGATGCACATCTTGATCCATCCGCAAAGGGGTTAAGTCAGGGTCCAAAGGTGTATCCGTCACTGTATCGAATCCAGAGTTTCCAGCCTCAGCTATGCCAGAGTCGACTACCTCTTCCACTAAGGTGTCAGAGGTGGGACACTCCCCCCTTGGAAGAGGGAGAAGTTTAGCAGGATTAAGGACCGCACACCGGGAGATGGTGACTTTTGTCAGGGAGCAGTGATGGCATATGGGCATTGATCTTCAAATGGTGCATTAGTTAGGTGTTCAATATGGCTGAGTAGTATTCAAAGGGCTGCTGACTTCCTCCATGGCAAACAGGTAGAATGACTTATGGGCTGGGGATGACGTGATGATACTCTTCAGGTGGCTGTGAATGTAGCACATCTGTATGTGGGGTGATCTTGTAAGCTGCTAGATTAATCTCCATACGTCTTGCCAATTGAAGGAGGTGTCTTGGTCCTTCACTCTGTAATCAGGAGTTACCAGCTGTAGTTGTTTGCATATGGGCTTTCGGAGACCTGATACAAAGGACTATACCCAGGTTTGTAAGGAAGTGCAATGGGTGTAACTTGGGGTCAGGAGAACACTGAAATTCTAAAATCTAAGATCCCCTAAAACCCCGGAGAAAAAGAAAAGGGTACAAGAGTGTTTGGTAACTAGCAAGCAGCACCCCGCTTCTACATACACACAACTAGAAATAGCAGTGGAGCGTACCTACTCTACCTCTCCTGTAGTGACCCTGTAACTGGGGGCCCTGCACTCTCCCTCATCCCAACGGTAGACCTGATGGTGGTCAGGGCCGAGCCTCCAGCGTATCCCTATCTCCTGTCAGACCCTGCAAACTAAGACACAAAGGATTACTGGGTGCTGCCAACAAAAACCCTAATATATGCCAACTCCTGATGATCAAAGTCCCCTTAGGACCACATGATCCTCCACCCTCTCTATCAGGGAACTCTTGTGCAAGATATCAGGCAGGATAACATACAAGTGAGATTATCTCAAAACTAGGCTAAGCAGCAACTGCCATAGGCAGAAAAATATTCACTGTCCACCAGGACTAATAGTGAGCAGTCTATATGGTCTAATAAATTGTATACTAGGTACAGCAAAAACAAATATGCAAAAGTGAAGGGAAAAGGTTTCCACAGGACTATCAGCAATGTCCTTTGTTAAGGTTCATTAGTGGGAACACAATGGGGCACAACTGCATATATGACCAAAAACGTGGTGTGTATTTCAGGTCCCCAAGTCTCTCCTTTGCAGCTTCTGCTGCATCAGCACTAAACAGAGCAGTGACTTTGGGTCCTAAGATGGCGGCTGAAAAAGGGAACTGGGTGTCGGCCAGACTAAAATAGCGTAAAATGAGGAACTATGTAGTGACTGGGATGAAATGGTCGCTAAAAGAGGAAGTAGGTGTTGGCCAAAAATGGCGTCTGAAAAGGCCTGGGAGGGAGGGACATGGGTTGTGCCATCTACATATAGGAGGTATTCAATCAGTCACTGGGAATATGGATTGTATAGGGACCCCTGGACTGACCCTGTAACTAGGGACTCTGAGCTCGCCCTCATCTCGACGGTAAACCTGATGGTGGTCAGGGTCGAGCCTCCAGCGTATCCCTATCTTCTGTCAGACCCTGACATAATATCCCCATACCATACCCCACCCACGGCTTGGCAAAACACAGAGTGACAGAAAGAAATCTACATTCAGGACAGGAAATAATGGGGTGGGCTTACGTGGACACAGTGCTCCACAGACAGTACACAAGCCCACCCTATAGGAACAGCTTACAGAGTGGAGGGCGTTGCTTTCTAATGAGCTTGTCCACTTCCTGAGGTGTCATTTTCTCACACAGGTAAAATACACATAGTGTAGTTACTAGATTCAGAATTACATTTCTTCAAATCATCTCAATACTTCCACTATATGGACATTCAATATCACATCCTGTACCTTAAATCAATTCTCATCTAATCTCCCCCCTTGGGAGAATTCTCCATTCTCTTTTAAAACATACATGTGTCACTTACAATTAAACTTGCTGGTCTAATTTGACTTCATTCAGATTTTCAAATAGAAAACTAACACTTCTCTTTTTTCCAATTTCACTACGGTGTTCCACACCAGAAACTGCGTACATTATACATACAAATGTCTTCCAGGAAGAAATAGAGCACCAGTGTCACCTGGGTGATAAGAAATTACTCACCCTCACTATACGCCAGCTGTTCTTGATACATCGAGTACTAGCAAAATCTGTTCACATTACATATACCTCTTGAGGACGGTCCATCCGGACTCAACAACTATGATTAAGGCCAAGGTTAAGGATTCTACTAATGTATCTCTTAAAAATACATCGCCATCCACCAACAAACAATGAGCCAGGGTACAAACGTTCAACTCACTGCTTAGCGGAAACCGTACCAGGTAACAGTCAGGGCACTTTCACCCACTTTTATAACTCTGCACCAGTACCTTTAAAACCCCCCTTTCAAATCCTCTTTCCGTCGAGGACCAGGCTCCTTATCAAACACTGATTATTGATGACACGTCACTCATAGGTGTATACGGCAGTCAGTATACCTTCTGACTCACAGTTAACTTTACAAAGTACAATTTTTTCCTTCACACAAAGAAACAGCTGCTATTAGACCGTGACACTTCCTCATTTTTGCTCAAACACCAGCGTCTGCTATATTCTTTCCAGTCTTCCAGACAGGCAAAACAACGAACCAACACATTGATTGACATAACAATAAAGACACTATATATACCATTCACGTGGCTGATCTCACCTGCATTACACACGCACATATAACCAGCGTATATAACAACTCATATACATATATATGTATATAACAACTTCCTCATTTCCCTGTAACGTTAACTCAAAGAAAACTAAACTTGGAACTCTTTCTGCTTTTTCCACAAAACAGACAAAAAAAACAATCCACATTACATTTAACATTTTATGCAGACAGCTTAAGGGATCTCTTTTTGACCACCTCAGTGGGATCTCTTAGGACAGCTTATCTCATGCGAGATGGCGGTCATTAGGTATCTAGACTGGGGCAGCCTAACCCCCCCTTCGAAATGCAAGTACACGCATGAGGTTTGCAAGGTGAGATTAGACAGATTTTCTCACCTGCATTTTTGTGGAGTGCGCATCTCCCCTCTCGTGTAGTTGCCTTTTTGAATCAAGGTGTCAGCATGGCCGTCCATCATCCAGACTCCGTCCTAAGGTTCGTTGGGCGCCACTGTCAAGGCGGGCCATAAATTTACAGTGATGCAATCTAATTGTGCATCTACCTTAACCCTGTCTGCAATCCAAATTATGAGTCATTTGTCAGTAGCATGCATACCATTACCATACAGGCCAGAGATATGACACGGATCTGCATAGGAAATATGACTGATTTAATACGGAAGTTGGACAAACATTTAAAGGGAGTTATTGGCTAGGGGCCAAGAACACGTAACACGCCTCCTATTGGATAAAATATCATAGAGCTTATTCTGTGATATACAATATACTCTAATGTGCTTGCTTCCTCATTATATTAAGCTATGTCAGCATGATTCACTTGTCACATGAAAGTCCAGACTGTCTGAGTCTTGTGATGTTTAAATGCAGATATAGGTGTGGTACAGTTCAAACACCATCTTAAATCCTGGTTTTTGGATATCTTCATATAACTCTTATATATACTCCTAATAGTTCATAATCTTGTCCATAACACTCTGAACCTCTGGTTCCTGTTCCGTCCAGTTCTGTTTTGGGATTTTGTGTGCTGACTACGGCTTGTTTCATGACTACGTCTCCTGCCTGCTATTTATGTACCTCGTTGCCCGATCCGCACTTGACCTCTGCTTGTTTTCTGATTAAGTCCTGGAAGTCTGATTCTGTTCATGTTCCTCAATTCATGGTTTGACCCTGCCTGACTACTACTCTCTCGGACTGCAACCTTCCACAGGTATTGATCACCTTGGGCCCTGTGTAATTCCAAATCCCTGTATAGGGGTTAAAGGGTTTCAGGGTTCTGGGGGTCCTGCTTTGTGAGTGGCTTCCCTCTAGCCTATACTTTACAGACCGTCTGAGTGTGTGGATCCAGGCAGGCGTTACACCGTGCCCTCTGCAGAAGCTCATGTAGGCCGGGATAGTGGTTTAAAAGTTGCTGGATAACCAGGTGCAACACGTGAGCCATACAAGGCACGTGTGTCTCATTATCATGGTGAAGGGCCGCACACAGATTTGCATTATTGTCGCACCCGTCCTTCTCTGGCTGCTGGTTGAGTGGAGACAACCATTGATGAAACTCGGTCTCACTCTCCAGAGCTTACCGTCCACAACTCCTCAGCGGTGTTCCTCACATTTCCCAGACATTTCAAAGTAAAGAGTCGACCACCTGATGCCGTTGAGCTTTGCTGCCAGCATAGTAAGGAGGTGTGCAGGATTCCTTGTGCACAGTTACAACGCCGGTGGCCTTACAATACAGGTTTTGAGTGGAGGTTGAGGACCTAGACGAGGTTGAGGAGGCAGAAGCACTGGAGGAACTTCTACATAACTCGTGTGGACGGAAAGACTTGTACAGCAGACCCTTCTCCATCTCTCACCATAGTTACCCAGTGCCCAGTCAGCGACATGTAATGCCCCTGTCCATGCTTGCTGGTCCAAGTATCTGTGGTGAAATGCACCCTGTCACACACAGAGTTTTTCAAGGAAGCGGTGATGTTGTGTGCGACATGCTGGTGTAGTGGGAGAAGGAGTGGCGACTGGGCATCAGCTCTTGGGGCACTGCAATGGGCATAAGGTCTCGAAAATCCTATGTTGAAAAGGTTGGAAAGGCAGCATTTCTGTTGCCAACAGTTTGCAGATGCTGCAAGTCAACCTCAAAGCCATGTCATGCCCTTCTAAAATCATGTAAAACACAGCAAGGGGACTAAAATCACAGTCTCCCTCGTTTCCAAAAATTGGGCCACACACACACACCACTTTACTGGCATCAGTTGTCCCCCAGTTGCAATCTTAAAAAGATGCTTTGCATGAAGCACTCTCAAAAATACAGCAGCCTTTCGCCTCCCCTGGATGACACAGGGGTAGAAAAGTCCTCTGTGATCCATGACTTGTTCATCTTGGTTCTTTTTGAAAAAAGCAAGGGGACTTCAACCACAGTCTCCCTCGTTTCCAAAAATTGGGCCACACATACACCACTTCACTGGCATCAGTTGTCAACCAGTTGCAATCTTAAAAAGATGCTTTGTATGAAGCACTCTCAAAAATACACCAGCCTTTCGCCTCCCCTGAATGACACAGGAGTAGACTCTGTGATCCATGACTTCCTCATCTTGATGAACGTTAGTCTGTCCAGATTGTCAGTGGACAGATGCGTGCGCTTATCTGTTAGCACACACCCAGCAGCACTGAAGAAACGTTCCGAGAGAACGTTGGCTGCGGGACATAACAAGATCCCCAAGGCGTAAGTGGTAAGCTCAGGCAATTTATCCAGATTGGAAGCCTAAAATGAGCAAGGCTCAAGCTGCACAGTAATGGCATCGATGTTCACTTGCATATACTCATATATCTGTGTCTCCTCCTCTTTTTCCTTGTCCAGCTGTTTTGTTTTCGCATGAGTACATGTCCTTGTCACTTTCCCATGTGTTTGTGGTGTCTTGGGAGTTGTTTGTCACCTTTTGGACACCTTTGAAGGTGTTTTCTATGTGTTTTTATGTGTTTGTGTTTGCCTCCCATTGTTTTCAATGGAGTTCGAGAGGTTTGTCAAACGGTTTGCCAAACCGAACTTGAACGGAGCCTCCGTTCGACGAACCGCACCGAACTCGAGCCTTCAGAGTTTCGATCATCTCTAGTGACGTCACAGCATGAGACCATCTGATGTGAATGTTGATTGGCTTACAGACTGATCGCATGACTATGACATCATCGAATGTCCTGGTAACTAAATTTTCATTGTCATTGTGCGAGTGTCGCATCACAGAGCACAATCTCCTTACAGAAGAAGGCCAGCTGCATCTATTTCCATGCAGCTGATGCGCTCCTGTACAGAGATTGTCAGACTGTGCGGGATTGATGCCCATGCGATACACAAGTGCAATCATCCCCTCACTGTCAGCCTGCTTCTTGCTTTATAGAGAGTGATGTAGCAGAGTTGACTTGTCTCTCTGTGCTTCTCACTGTGTATAGAGACTGTGCACATTGATGAAGCAGAGTTCACATTGCTTTATGGTTCTCACAATGTATAGACATTGTCTATGCACAGTGATGAAGCAGAGTTGACTTTGCTCTTTGCTTCTCATAATATATAGACTGTTATGATTCAGGGACCAAGGAGGATCAAAAAAGAGGGCAAATACTAGGAAATCCAGAATCCAGAACCAACACACCTGATAGGAAAAAAGCTGAGACCACACGGTCTCTCCCCCACTATATCAGTATACTATATACTGGGATCCAAGCAAAATCACTAATATAGAGGAAAGACTAAAATTAATACCAAGCATGACAAAAACACAAATGCATTGAGGAATATCGAGCAAGGTACACAGACATTCCCAGCAGGGAATGATCCAACTCCACCCAGAACTCCACAAGCAAAATCAGGGAACAAGCCTTAGTACCTCCAAATTAAACAACAGAAAAATGGAAACAAAACCAGCAGAGGTACAAGACCAAACTTATCTGTTAGGATTTCAGGTAGAAACGGAAGATAGGGCAGGCTTCAGAATGTCTACAGCACCACAAGAAGCAACATTGATCACCGGCCCAGACCAAGAAAAATTACTCAGTTATATAAGCCCAGTCTGAAGAACCTGATTTTCAGTCATCATCAGCATACCAACTCCACTACCAGCACTGGCCACAAGAGGGAGTCCCAAACCAGAACCCAGTCCAAATGTGTTCACAACAATAGACACCGTCTGTGCACAGTGATGAAGCAGAGTTGACTTTGCTCTTTGCTTAGACACTGTCTGTGCACAGTGATGAAGCAGAGTTGACTTTGCTGTCCCTGTGGATTACGTCGAACTAAGGATTGTTTTTATAATAAAGACTAGCTGTACTACCCGGCTTTACCCGGGTTAATAACTGCTGTTAACAAAATAGAATGTATTAACAAAAATGTATTCTGCACACAAAAACCACAAAACAGATAGAAATGTAATTATTAAAAGGCAAAAACTAAGCAGATAGAAGCATTTCACGACATATATTTCAACACCACAAATATTCTTCACAGATTTAACTAAATTGGCCAGGTAATGTGCTCCGTCTGTCTCTTTCCAGGTCTGTCTTTTTCCAGGTCTGTCTGTTTCCAGGTCTGTCTCTTTCCAGGTCTGCCTCTTTCCTCGTCTGCCTCTTTCCTCATCTGCCTCGTTCCTCGTCTGCATGTCTCTGTCTCTTTGTTTCTTTCCCCATCTGTCTCTTTCCAGGTCTGTCTCCCCATCTCTTTGTCTGTGTCTTTTTCTGTCTGTCTCTATCAAGGTCTGTGTCTTTCCCCATTTATCTTTGTCTGTCTCTCTGGCTGTCTCCGCCATCCCTGTCTGCCTGTCTCTGTCCCTGTCTGAATGTCTGTCTGTCTCTTTCCCCGTCTGTTTCTTTCCCCGTCTGTCTCTTTCCCGGTCTGTCTCTTTCCCGGTCTGTCTCTTTCTTGGTCTGTCTCTTTCCCGGTCTGTCTCTTTCCAGGTCTGTTTCTTTCCCGGTCTGTCTCTTTCCCGGTCTGTATCTTTTCCCGGTATGTCTCTTTCCCGGTCTGTCTCTTTCCAGGTCTGTCTCTTTCCAGGTCTGTCTCTTTCCAGGTCTGTCTCTGTGGCGCCCCTGACCTGGTCAGGCACCACTGAGTACTGCACTCATGCTGGGGGCAGTACAATACAGGTAATCCAGAAGGATGACCGAGGTGTGACTACACAAGGGCATAGTAATCAGGTCTCACACATCTACCTATTAGAGGACTCCTGAGAGATTCCAGGAGGGGGCGTGGCCTCCATGTCCACTCAAGGTGTATGGTAGAGAGCCTGGTTGCTAGGTTGCATAGGCAAGAACAGGAGAGGAGGAGCAGTGAGCCAGTTAGTGAGTGGAGCTCAGGGAGAGCAGACACATGCAGCAGACCCTGGAGTTTGACCCAAGCTGACAGCGTACGCGCAGTGACTACTGACGGGGGAGATCGGTCACCTGGTAGTGTCGCCCAAAATCCACCCAAGGCTAGAGAGAGCAAAGGGGTGGCAGAGTAAGGGGACTGCCAGGGAGGTACCAGGCCCGCAAGGGTAATAGGTCCCAGTGCAGAGACAGATCCAGCTTTCTTCTGCCAAACCTGCCGGTGTGGGGCCCTTAAAGCCCACACCATACCACCACAGAGTCCGCAGCCACGTAGCAAAGAGAGGGCCCATAGTTCACAGGAGGCAAGCAGCCGGAGTGACCTGGTCCAGGCTACAAGCAAACGGGCCAAAACGAGGGGAGCAGCAACTTCCCTGGGTGACCCCCGTAGGGACTGCAAGTCGGGGTCATCACAAACAACAGAAGGGTTAGAGAAGGCGAGTCAGTAGCCACCCTCACAAGTCAGCCTGAAGGACGCCTGTTTCCAGCCTGGTTCATCCCAGCTACGCCCGGATTACTCACCCTCCCACCATCAGTGAGTAAAATCACTGAAAGACTGTTTGGACTAGAGATGAGCGAACCAGCCACGGTTCGGCTCGAGCTCGGTTCGCCGAACCGAGATCCCGTTCGAGTTCGGTTCGGCGAACGTTCGACGAACCGAACTTGAACCAATAGGAAATAATGGGAGGCAATCACAAACACATAAAAACGCATTATAAATGTACACATACAGTTAATAAACATTGCAATAACACTTACCGGTGCCCGCGATGCGTCCTGCACTCTGTCTCCTGTCACTATTCCTTCCGATGATCGCTGCATCCTCCCGATAACCAGCACTGACAGGACCTTCCGTGACGTAGTCAAAATAGCCATGTGACCAGTCACGTGGCTATTATCTCATTGGCTACAGACTGGTCACATGGCTTTGACGTCATGTCCTGTCCTAGGTCCTGTCATTGCACTCTCCAGTACACAGTGCACATTTGTGTATCGCCGTGTACCGGCGACATGCTCTAGCACACGGTCGACTCCCCGTTCCATTAGGGACCGGCTGACACAGCCGGTCATTAACGGAGATCACCGTTGCCATAGCAACGCAGTTAGCGGTGACGTCACCGCTAACCGCGGCTCCGGGAATCACATGATTGGAGCACCGTTGCTATGGTAACCCGTCTGTCAGCGTTACCACTAACAGCCAGCAGCACTGATCTCTCACGGAGTGAAGGATGCACGGGAAGCAGCGTCTTCCCCCATGCAGCAGTGATGGAGTAGAGCTGCATTTGTTGAACGAGAAAGACAAAAGACCATGGATCGTGGAGGGCTGACAGGGGGTAATAAAGATGGAGTCTCTAATGTGTCTGTGTATTTATTTCTATTAAAGTATTTTTTCTCTGTGTGGTGTCTTTTTTTTAACCCTTTATTGGAGATTCTTAATGGCCGGGTCAAACGTGCCTGACATTAAGAATCTCTGGCTTAATACTAGCTAGTAAAACAAAGCTAGTATTAACTCATTATTACCCAGCAAGCCACCCGGCTTCAGGGCTGTTGGAAGAGTTGGATACAGCACCAGATGATGGCGCTTCTATGAAAGCGCCATTTTCTGGGGCGGCTGCGGACTGCAATTCGCAGCAGAGGCGCCCAGAAACCTCGGGCTAACCTGTGCTGCGGATTCCAATCCCCAGCTGCCTAGTTGTACCTGGCTGGACACAAAAATGGGGCGAAGCCCACGTCATTTGTTTTTTAATTATTTCATGAAATAAGTGAAATAATGAAAAAAAACAGGCTTCCCTATATTTTTGGTTCCCAGCCGGGTACAAATAGGTAACTGGGAGTTGGAGGCAGCCCGTGGCTGCCTGCTGTACCTGACTAGCATACAAAAATATGGCGAAGCCCACGTCATTTTTTTGGTGGGCAAAAAACTTCTGCATACAGTCCTGGATGGAGTATGCTGAGCCTTGTAGTTCTGCAGCTGCTGTCTGCTCTTCTCCATACAGACAGACAGCAGCTGCAGAACTACAAGTCTCAGCATACTCCATCCAGGACTGTATGCAGAAGTTTTTTGCCCCCTGAAAAAATTATGTGGGCTTCGCCATATTTTTGTATGCTAGCCAGGTACAGCAGGCAGGTACGGCTGCCCCCAACCCCCAGTTGCCTATTTGTACCCGGCTGGGAACCAAAAATAAAGGGAAGACCTTTTTTTATTATTTCATGAATTTCATGAAATAATTAGAAAACAAATGACGTAGGCTTCGCCCCATTTTTGTGTCCAGCCAGGTACAACTAGGCAGCTGGGGATTGGAATCCGCAGCACAGGTTGGCCTGAGCTTTCTGGGCCCCACTGCTGCGAATTGCAGTCTGCAGCCGCCTCAGAAAATGGCACTTTCATAGAAGCGCCATCTTCTGGCGCTGTATCCAACTCTTCCAGCACCTTCCTGCTATACCTGGCTAGCATACAAAAATATGGCGAAGCTCACGTCCTTTTTTTGTAGTTTTTTTGGCAAAAAAAATAAAAAATGCTTCCCTGGATTTTCCATTGCCAGTGAAGGTAACACCAAGCAGTGGGGGTTAGCAGCCAGTAGCTGCTTGGATTACCCTTAGCTAGCAACACAAAAAATGCAGCGGGAGCCCATATATATTTTTTTTAATTATTTATTTAAATAACTAAAAACAAAAAGGGCTTCCCTGTATTTTGATTGCTGGACATCACAGTGCTGTAAAAATAAATCTTTAAAAAAAATGACGTAGCGCTCCGCGGTATTTTTGATTCTCAGCGCAGATAAAGCAGACAGCTATGGGTTGCCACCCCCATCTGCCTGCCGTTACCTTGGTTGGCAATCAAAATACAGGGAAGCCCATTAATTTTTTCTATTTAAAAAATATTTAAAATAAAATGACGTTGGGTCCCCCCATTTTTGATAGCCAGCTAGGGTAAAGCAGACGGCTGTAGCCTGAAAACCACAGCTGGCAGCTTTACCGTGGTTGGGGATCCAATGTGGAGGTCCCCCCAGGCTCTTTTTTTATAATTATTTTATAAATAATAATTACACAAAAAAAGTAGGGTCCCCCCCAAATTGGATCACCAGCCAAGGTAAAGCAGACAGCTGTGGTCTGGTATTCTCAGGGTGGGAAGGTCCATAGTTATTGGGCCTTCACAGCCTAAAAATAGCAGGCCGCAGGCACCCCAGACGTGGCGCATCCACTAGATGCGCCAATCCTGGCGCTTCACCCAAGCTCATCCCGTGCCCTGGTGCAGTGGCAAACGGGGTAATAAATCGGGTTGATACTAGCTGTAAAGTCACCTGAGATCAAGCCCAGCAGTTTGTGATGTCATGGCGTCTATTAGATACCCAACATCATAAACTGTCAGTACTAACAAAAAAAAAATCGACAAAAGAAATTTATTTGAATAAACAGTCCCCAAAACATTCCCTCTTTCACCAATTTATTGTAAGAAAAAAAATAAAGGGGTCCCACGACGACTCTGGACCGTCTAGAATATGGGGGGAGACACTCAGGGAACGTATCCCCCATTTTCTAGGAGTGCAGACCGTTCATGTGAAGAGTATGGGTGCAATGAATCTGCACTCACTCTCCCCGGGTCCACAGCAGCAGAGTCCATGTCGTAATGGTTGCTACCAAAGCTGCAATGCCCTGCTCATGAGGTAAGGGCATGCTTAATCAGGAGAACTATTCTACATTTCCAAATATTGGTATTTGCTGATTTTATTGCTATTCCACCTACTATATATTGGGGATAGGATCTTGGAGATGGAATACCCCTTTAAGTCCAGTTATCCAGCTGAATGAATACTTAACAACAGAGCTCGCTATTTAGATGTGTTTTCTTGTGGCGTATAACGGACTCTCATGTTTGGTAGTCGTTCAGCAGGGCAACTATAAAATCAAATGCCTCCATTTGGAAATGTAGTATATAGCTCTCCTGATCAATTATGTTCCTTACCTCATGAGCAGGGCATTGCAGTAATAATAATAATTTATTCATTTATATAGCGTTATTAATTCCATAGCGCTGTATGTCTTTGGAGTGTGGGAGGAAACCGGAGTACCCGGAGGAAACCCACGCAAACACGGGGAGAACATACAAACTCCTTGCAGATGGTGTCCTTGGTGGGAATGGAACTCAAGACCTCAGCGCTGCAAGACTGCAGTGCTAACCACTGAGCCACCGTGCCGCCCATTTAGCTTACAGATGCATAACCACCACTCACTGTGTCTGAACACAGGAAGCTGAGCTGACAGCCGCTCTGTGCATGCGGCAGCGTCTATTGTGAAGGAGAGGGCCGTGGGGGGATCAACGCTGCACAGGTACCGTGGGACACCGGGGAACACCGGTAGGGTTATAGGGGGTGACCTGGCAGGGCCTGGGGAGGAGTTTTCTGTTGCATGTGTCATGGCACATGCGACAGAAATCAGAGGAGTAGGGTGAATGCGGCCGGCGCGCTGCTGTGCTCGCGGCCATCTTGGATTTCTGGGAGGGCATCAGGGGGGGCACTTTGGCGACACCGGGGGACCGGGGAGGAGATTTATCATGTTTGTTCATGCCAGATGGGAGATAAATAATTTTTTACCGACATTGTCATTTACTGTAACGTGATCATCGGTATACGGTGTATACCTGTGATCACGTGAGCGGGGACCGGATAAAATGTCCTGAATCATGATCTCCAGGGTCTCAGCTAGCCCTGAAACCCCAGAGATTTTCTGACGCTGGGGGGCGTTATTCACTTATTTCTGCCTGCTGTTTATAAACGGCAGATCAGAATAAGGCTACATTAACACGACCGATCCATTTTTGTGGTCTGCAAAAAACAGTCCGTTTTTTTTCACGGGTGCATCTGTGTGGCATCCGTTTCCATTCCGTAGACGGTCCGTATGTCATCTGTTTGTCATCCGTGTGCCTTCCGTTTTTTTTGTGTACTGCAAAAAAACTGAAGGAGGGAAAATACATAAATTTACCCAGGATACATAGCTTCAACCTACATGAGACGGTCACATGTTCACTCCAGTGCCATTTTCTACTGCTTTTCACAGCGTAGAGCTCTCTGGTGATTTTCCTGTGCTTGTACACTTCATATCAGTCTTTTCTGTCGTTATAATGGCAGAAAGACACATAATGTCCCACTCTCCTGCATTTTGTAATTTTGCACCCTTTGGTGCCTTTCATATGGCACTAAGGGGTGCTTAGCTTTATATTTAGCCAAAAAAATGAAAAAAAAAAATTACGTGGGGTTTCCCCTATTTTTGTAGCTAGCTAGGGTAAAGCAGACGGCTGCAGCCTGCAGACCACAGCTGGCAGCCTCACCTTGGCTGGTAATCCAAAACTGAGGGCACCCCACGCTGTTTTTTTAAATTAAATAAATAATAAAAAAAAAAAACAATTGGATCACCAGCCAAGGTAAAGCAGACAGCTGAGGTCTGATATTCTCAGACTAGGGAGGTCCATGAATATTGGACTCTCCCCAGTCTAAAAATAGCAGGCCGCAGCCGCCCCAGAAGTGGCGCATCCATTAGATGCGCCAATCATGGTGCTTCGCCCCAGCTCATCCCGTGCCCTGGTGCGGTGGCAAACGGGGTAATATATGGGGTTAATACCAGATGTGTAATGTCTATCAGATACCCGACATCACTAACCCAGTCAGTAATAAAAAAAATAGACGACAAACACATTTTTATTTGAAAAAACACTCCCCAATACATTCCCTCTTTAACCAATTTATTAGAAAGAAAAACAAATCCAGGTCTGGTGTAATCCAAAGGGTTGCCATGACGATCCACACTGTCCCAGTCAATGAAGAGCAGGATGTTCCCCATTGGCTGGGAGAGTAGTGCAGTGACCTGAGCTAACATCAATGGGTCAGCCCAGGTCACTGCAGGGGATGACAAGTGCTGCTGTCAGCGAGGTATATTACCTGCGCTGATCTCCTGCACTGCTGACAGCACCTGTCACTGAGTTCAATGACCTTCACAGCCAAGTATCGCGAGAGGCCCGTGACGTCACCGCTAGTCAGTCTCGGGTCGGAAGCGAGAGAAGGTGATGTGACAAGCGGCGGCCATGGAGTACAGTGACAGCGCTGAGGTCGGGACTTCATCACCGCAGGTAAGCCGAGCGGGACTATGTGTGCAAAGTGCCAGGTGGGCGGAGCCTAGCGGGCTAATGTGTGCAGAGTGCCAGGTGTGCAGAGTGCCAGGTGGGCGGAGCCTAGCGGGGTAATGTGTGCAGAGTGCCAGGTGTGCAGAGTGCCAGGTGGGCGGAGCCTAGCGGGACCATGTGTGCAGAGTGGCAGGTGTGCAGAGTGCCAGGTGGGCGGAGCCTAGCGGGGAAATGTGTGCAGAGTGCCAGGTGGGCGGAGCCTAGCGGGACCATGTGTGCAGAGTGCCAGGTGGGCGGAGCCTAGCGGGATCACGTGTGCAGAGTGCCAGGTGGGTGGAGCCTAGCGGGAAAATGTGTGCAGAGTGCCAGGTGGGCGGAGCCTAGCGGGACCATGTATGCAGAGTGCCAGGTGGGCGGAGCCTAGCGGGGTAATGTGTGCAGAGTGCCAGGTGGGCAGAGCCTAGCGGGACCATGTGTGCAGAAAGCCAGGTGGGCGGAGCCTA
Source organism: Anomaloglossus baeobatrachus (assembly GCF_048569485.1). NCBI lineage: Eukaryota > Metazoa > Chordata > Amphibia > Anura > Aromobatidae > Anomaloglossus > Anomaloglossus baeobatrachus. Next base: position 186,405,149 of record NC_134353.1, on the reverse strand, counting down.
GCGGGGTAATGTGTGCAGAGTGCCAGGTGGGCGGAGCATAGCGGGAAAATGTGTGCAGAGTGCCAGGTGGGCGGAGCCTAGTGGGACCATGTGTGCAGAGTGCCAGGTGGGCAGAGCCTAGCGGGACCATGTGTGCAGAGTGCCAGGTGGGCGGAGCCTAGCGGGACCATGTGTGCAGAGTGTCAGGTGGGCGGAGCCTAGCGGGACCATGTGTGCAGAGTGCCAGGTGGGCAGAGCCATGTGTGCTGGCGGCAGAGTGCGAAGTGGGTGGAGCCTAGCGGGGTCATGTGGCGCTGAGGACGTCAGTGTCGTGGACTGCATGCCTGGGGACAGGTGAGTGTGAGTGTGTGTGTATATGTATGTATGTGTACATGCTGCGTGCAGGAGGGGGCAGAGCGAGCTGAGCGGGGAAGTGTCGGCTTCCTGCACACGTAACTAGGATAAATTTCGGGTTACTAACCAAAGTGCTTTGCTTGGATACCCGATGTTTATCTTGGTTACCAGCTTCTGGCAGGCTGCCAGCGATGGTTCCTGCACACTGTAGCTGTAAAAAGCCCTGCTTTTTGCTGCTAGAACCGTTCTCGAACGTAACTAGAACTATCCAACTTTAGCAAAAAGACAAGTCTTGGGACCGTGAAGAAGGCGGCTGCGTCCGCCGAAACGCGTAGTCCATACTGCATATACCTTGCGCTTAACAACTTGTCAAGAGCTCTGGAATTTTTTATTCTTAGATAATAAAGTCAGAGAAAAAAAAAAAAACTTTTGTTGCCTTTTGGAGTCATTCTGCCTTGCTGGATCCTTCTTCAGCTTGTTTTATATATATATATATATATATATATATATATATATATATATATATATCTCTGGTAAAAATTAAGGTTATTCATTCTCCTTTGCTTGGATCTTTAATGGTTTAAGCGATAGCGTCCCAAGATAGCATGTCTTGTTTCCTTGAAATCCCTCCAGTAAGTGTGGCCTCTCTGAATGTCATGTGATGAGGTATTTATATGTTTAGTTGCAGCTGGTTATGTCTATCTTCATCTTGCATGATGCAACCCTTTACCAGAATTACACATATGGATATAGATATCAGCAATATCAGCTAGTATCTATATATGTGGATTAATTATGAAAATTAGGATTTCACATTCTAATAGGGTGGCATGGAAGAACAGCACTGGAGGTGCTCATCTTGAGGGGTTGTGAGACCTACAAACACGAAACGCACATGTCAAACTGGCTGCTACAGCCAGACATTGACCCAGATAAATCACATAAAAAAGGGTCAAATGCTGTGCTGCCGAAGTAAGGAACAATCCAGAAGATTCTTTTCAGTGACTTTATTTCTACACATTGCAGAGAATCCCTCTTCTTCTTCAGGAAAAAAATCCCATACAGGGAATATGCACAGCCAAGATATAGACTGGAGATAAAAGTTAGAGAACAACACACAGTTTCCAAAGTGTTAAGATCATTGTGTAGTCCTATTTGATTATATCCTAAAATGGGTAAAGTAGCAGTATTTTAAGCTTATTTTGTAAATTGATTTTATTCATAAGCACTTAAAAAAATGTAAATGAGATAAATGAAAAAGAACACTGATCAAAATTAGAGAACACTTTCAGATACCTGCAAGTTATTGGTGTTAATCTGGCACCTGGTACTAATTTCCTTAATTATCTGACAAAGCCTAACTGGCCGCCTAACTTTCCAGTTTGCACTGACCTTGCAAAAATGGTGTGCCATTGCAAAGTGACTGAAACCTTCTGGCAGCAGGTTGTCCAGATGAAGGCCAAAAGGTGACCCTATCAGCCATACCAAGATAAGTTGGTAATTCCAAGTCTGTGATTTCGTGAATATTGCTTTATTATTAACTAATTTATTTATTAACTCCACTTTCATGAAGGACAATGCCCCCTGTCACAGGGCACAATGGGTAAACCAGTTGTTTGAACAGAAAACACTGAACAAATGAAAAGGGCAGCCCAGAGTCCAGATCTAAACCCAATAGAAAACCTCTGGAAAATCCTTGGTGACAAAATTATGGCAGCCAAAGAACTGTGGAAGAGACTGGAAGAGTGAACCAAAATCACATCAGAGAAGTGAGAGACTAGTGATGTCCTGTGGCCGCAGATGTGCTGAAGTCATTCAAAGTAAAGGCCTGTACACTTCCTGCTGATTAGTGACTATTGTTTCCTTCAGAAAACTTAGTTATGGTCATTGCTGTTCTCTAATTATGATCATCCCATTTTGGGCAAAAAAAGGTTTTGTGTTGGATATTTTGTAAAACACTGTTCTAGTGGCATGGTGCACCCCTTACAAAAAACCTTCAAATGTTGATCAATGTACATTACATTATTTCTGACAAAAGCAAGTGATCATACATTGTTCTCTAATTTTGATCTCCAGAGCATATAGAGAAAGATGGTTAAAAGTAACTGACAATGTTTTTGGAAAAAAAGTCGAGTCTAAAGTTCCAATTGTCTGTATATAAATGAAAGTAGAATACTTATACATAGATTATTTGTGAAAATGAATCGTAATTGAAAAATGAAATTTTCAGAGTAGAAGCAAAGACAATGAAAAGAATGCATTTCTTATGCGATTTATCTTATATACAGATCCACGGCATATCACACTGTAGATTCACAATTAGAGTTGAGCGCAGTTCGAGGTTCAAGGTTCGCCAATTTCATGTTCGAGTGATTTTGGGGGGTGTTCTAGATCGGACTAGAACTCGAGATTTTTGCTAAAAGTTTGGCAGCTCGAGTTACGTTCGAGAACGGTTCTATCAGAAAAAAGCCTAGCTAATTACTAGCTGGCTTTTCACTGTAATAGTGTGAGTCACTCTGTGATTCACACTATTATCTAATTTCAGCGTATAGTGTGCGGGGGGAGGGGGTTTAGATCTGTGTTGCTGAGAGAATGCCGATCACCATTTTTTTTTTTCTTCCCTAAGCGCGCGTGTAGTGGGGCGGGCCAGCATGTCAGCCAATCCCAGACACACACACAGGTAAGTGGACTTTTTGCCAGACAAGAAAGGGCATGTGTCATAGGTTGTGAATGTCATATGTCCTTGCATTATAAATATGGCAATTTTCCCTCACGGCGCCATTATCTACCTTCTGCGTCTGGGTGTCAGTCACCGCTCACGCAGCTCCTGTCGCCGGTCCTGCTGTGTACGCTATACACACAGCGCTTTACAGAATAGGGACAGAAGTTTATTTCAGCCCTTTTCAGGGCTCATTTTCTCGGGCTCAGAGCCATAGGTGACAGTCAGGTCTGTGGAAACGCTGTATACAGCTTCAGATAACAGCATCTGTGTACCTAAGCTCAAGGGAATTCCTTGCTGCATTTCACCATTAGGAGTAGGAGGGATAGAAAGTAAGGCTTCCTTTCCTCTACACTGACCCACAACCCGGCCACTGTACCCTCCTGCCCATTTTTGTAAAGCTATTTTAATAGCAAAGAGTGCTGCCAGTTAGTGCCATCCAAAAAGTGGCTGCTGTACTCCATTAGTGTCCCACTTGTGCCAAGCAAGTCCTACCACCTCTGCATTGTACCCTGCTGCCCTTTTTGGCAAAGCTATTTTAATAGCAAAGAGTGCTACCAGTTAGTGCCATCCAAAAAGTGGCTGCTGTACTCCATTAGTGTCCCATTTGTGCCAAGCAAGTCCCATTACCTCTGCATTGTACCCTGCTGCCCTTTTTTGCATAGCTATTTTAATAGCAAAGAGTGCTGCCAGTTAGGGCCATCCAAAAAGTGGCTGCTGTACTCCATTAATGTCCCACTTCTGCCAAGCAAGTCCCACCACCTCTGCATTGTACCCTGCTGCCCTTTTTTGAAAAGCTATTTTAATAGCAAAGGGTGCTACCAGTTAGTGCCATCCAAAAAGTGGCTGCTGTACTCCATTAGTGTCCCACTTGTGCCAAGCAAGTCCCACCACCTCTGCATTGTACCCTGCTGCCATTTTTTGCAAAGCTATTTTAATAGCAAAGAGTGCTGCCAGTTGTAGGGCCACAGTTGCATTGTCAGGGATAGTCAGTGTTGTTTCTTCAGCTGTCAATAAAGCTAGACCACGTCTGCAATCTACACCACCTCTCAATTTTTTCTACCACATTTTAAGTGGCCAATCTTTTCGCTAACAAAATAAGTGGCAAAAAAGGTGCTGGTGGAAAGGGGAACAGGCATGTTAGAAAAGGAAAAAAAGTTTGTGTCCGTGGGGAAGGTGGGAAAGCTACATTAACATCTGCTGAAGTTAGGCCATCTTCCAGCAAAAGTAAGATGTCTACTACTTTCCGTGGACAATCCGATGTGCTCCCTTTTTTATGGAACAAAACAACTGGAACAAAGGTAGATGCACAAAAAAAGCACATGCTTGAATGGATCTCAGGTGCTCCAGCAAGTGGCCTCTCCTCCACCTCAACTTCTAAATCCAAAAAACAACAGTCCTCTGAGTTGTCATCACAATCGCACTTGCTATCTCCCAGTTCTCAAATCTTCACCCGCCCTGCAGAGTATGGTGTAACAGAGATGGCTGAGTCTGCAGAGCTGTTCAGTCACACTATAGGCTGGGAATCAGAGGTCTGCTCCCAAGCTACAGTGAGTACAGACCAGGAAATGGTCTACAGTGATGCCCAGAAGCTTTGTGACTCAGGTTCAGGCCCTGATGACTAAGTTTCTGAGCAGAATGTAGACCCTTATTCACAAACTGTAACACCTGTTGGTGGAGACAATGAGGAGCATACTGATGACGATGAGACACAGATACCAGATTATGATGACAACTTAAATATTCGGTCAGGGCAGGAAAAGGCTAGGTCTGAGGGTGAGAGGAGTGCAAACACAACGCTTGATGATAAAGTTCTAGATCCCACCTACTGTCAACCCACAGTCAGCCACTCGAGGAGGTCAACAGAGGCGGTGGAGGAGGATGCAACTGACAACGAAGTTACCTTGCACCTTCCTGGACAGAGGAGGAGTACTAGTAGCATGTCTACAACTGCATCCTCAGCCACCACTCTGCCTCTGAGCACCAGTCGGGGTGGCTCAGCAGGTCGCATGTCCTCTAAGCCTTGCCTAGCCTGGTCTTTTTTTGACCTTGCAAAGGATCGCCCAAATCATGTGATCTGTAAAATATGTCTGGAATCTGTAAGTAGAGGCAAAAACCTCAGCAGTTTGACAACTTCTTCCATGAATCATCACATGAATAGCTATCATAAGTCCCAGTGGGAAGCTCACTGTGCTGCAATGCGGCCTAGCGTAGCGGGTCAACCGCCGCCTGCCCCTTCCAGGGCATCCGCGCACTCTTCATCTTCTATGACTGTGGGGACAGCTGGCACATCTGTTCTTCCACGCAGACCTTCCACCTCTTTAACCACAACAGGCAGTTTGGTTGGCATCTCGTCAGTTGATTTAGAAAGGGAAACAAGTGCGGGTGTACAGCTCTCTCAGACATCGATAGCACCAACTTTAGATGAAAGCAACATCATGTCTCTGCCTGCACTTTGCTCACAAACCTGCATTTTTCCAGGGACACACTACTCACCACCGTCTCCACACAGCAGCCAGATCTCTGTCCCTCAGATGTGGACAAATAAAAGGTAATTTCCTCCGACCCACGACAACGCTAAAAGGCTGACTTTATCCCTCTGTAAGTTCTTGGCTACCGAAATGCTGCCTTTCTGCCTGCTGGACACAGTGGATTTTCGAGATCTTATGTCCATCGCTGTGCCCCAGTACCAGATGCACTTCTGCCTCCTCAATCGCGTCTGGATCCTCCACCACCGCCCCAAGCCTTCCTGGTCAGGCCACCAGCGTTGTAACTGCGCACAAGGAATCACGCACACCTCATTACTATGTTGGCAGCAGAGCGCAACGGCATTAGGCTGTCTTTAGCTTGAAATGTCTTGGAAATAAGAGTCACACAGCGGCTGAGTTTTTTGGCTGCTCTGGAGACCGAGTTTAGTAAATAGTTGTCACCACTCAACCTGCAGCCAGATAAGGCCGTGTGCGACAATACTGCAAACCTGGGTGCTGCCCTTCGCCTGGGCAAGATGACACACGTGCCTTGTATGGCTCACATTTTAAACCTTGTTGTCCAGCAATTTTTAACACACTATCCCGGCCTAGATGGCCTTCTGCACAGGGCACGAAAACTGTCTGCTCACTTCCACCATTCAAGTACCGCAGCTGAGCGACTTGCATCGCTCCAGAAGTCTTTCGGCCTGCTGGTTCATCGCCTGAAATGCGATGTGCTGACACGCTAGAATTCGACTCTCCACATGTTACAGCGACTGTGGCAGCACCGCCGAGCACTGATGCAATACGTCATGACGTATAGCCTGGGCCAATGAGATGCAGAGGTGGGGAAGATCACCCTGATGGAGTGGTCACAGATCAATGACCTATGCACCCTTCTGCAAAGTTTCGACATGGCGACGAATATGTTTAGCGCTGACAGTGCCATTATCAGCATGACAATTCCAGTCATTTAAATGCAGGAGCACATGCTAAACACTATTCGGAATCAGGGGGTGGGACAACAGGAAGGGGAGGAAGTACAAGAGGATTCATATGCGCGAGGGATACCAACATCTACAAGGTTCAGACGTTCATCATCACCAAGACAGCAGGCATGGGACAGTGGGGGAGAGGGATCAACAAGGGCGCATGGTAGCAGGCAAAATGTTGAGGAAGGTGCAGGAGAACATGAAGAAATGGAGGGCTAACTGTCCATGGACATGGAAGACTCAGCAGATGAGGGAGACCTTGGTCAAATTTCAGTTGAAAGAGGTTGGGGGGAGATGACAGAGGAAGAAAGCACGGTTAGCACCTCTATGCCACAAACACAGCGCGGACTTGGTCCGCATGGATGCGCAAGACACATAAGCGCCTTCTTGCTGCACTACCTACAACATGACCCTCGAATTGTCACAATTAGAAGCGATGATGACTACTGGGTTGCCACACTATTAGATCCCCGGTACAAGTCCAAATTTTGTGAAATAATTCCAGCCATAGAAAGGGACACACGTATGCAGGAGTATCAGCAGAAGCTGTTACTTGATCTTAGCTCAGCTTTTCCACCAAACCCCCGTGGTGCATGGAGTGAATCTCCCTGTTGTAACTTGACAAACATGGAATGTCTCGTCATCAACCGTCTAACCGTACCAGCAGCACCGTATCTGGTGCTGGTAACAGCAATTTTATTGAATCGTTTCATAATTTTTTTAGACCATCCTTTGCAAGGCCACAAGAGACAAGAAGTATGACACATAGTCAACGGCTGGAAAGGATGATACAGGAGTATCTCCAAATGAACATCGATGCCATGACTTTGCAACTGGAGCCTTACTCATTTTGGGCTTCAAATCTTGAAAAATGGCCTGAGCTCTCCACTTACGCCTTGAAGATCTTGTCGTGTCCAGCTGCCAGCGTTGTCTCAGAACGTGTCTTCAGTGCTGCTGGGTGTGTGCTGACAGATAAGTGCACGCGTCTGTCCAGTGACAATGTGGACAGACTAACGTTCATCAAGGTGAACAAGTCATGGATCCACAAGGACTTTACTACCCCTGTGTCATCCTGTGGAGAGTAAAGGCTTGTGGATTTGGAATGTGCTTGATGCAAATCTACCTGTGAAGTGTACAACTGGGGCACAAGTGCTGCCACTGAAGGGGTGTCTGTGTGGCCCAATTTTTGGAAAAAAGGGAGACTCCGCTTGGAGTAACCCTTGCTTGCAGTGTTTCTAAAAATGATCCAAGATGAACAGATCTGGGATCAGCAAAGACTTTGCTACCTACCCCGATGCCATCCTGGGGACAGTTAAGGATGGCGTATTTTTGAATGTGCTTGATGCAAATCTACCTGTGAAGTGTACAACTGGGGCACAAGTGCTGCCACTGAAGGGGTGTCTGTGTGGCCCAATTTTTGGAAAAAAGGGAGACTCCGCTTGGAGTCCCCTTGCGGTGTTTTGCATGATTTTAGAAGGGCATGCCATGACTATATCTGTATCTCGTCCTCTTTTTCCTCGTCAAGCTGTTTTGTTTTCGCATGAGAATTTGTTCTGGTCACTTTCCCATGTGTTTGTGTTGTCTTGTGAGTTGTTTGTCACCTTTTGGTCACCTTTGAGGATGTTTTCTAGGTGTTTTTATGTGTTTGTGTTTGCCTCCCATTGTTTCTTATGGGGTTTGAGTGGTTCGTAGAACGGTTTGCCGAACCGAACTCGAATGCGGCCTCTGTTCGGCGAACCGAACTTGAGCCGAACCGCGACCGGTTCGCTCATCTCTATTCACAATAGAAGTTCTTGGATCAAGCTTGGATTTCTGCTGCAGAATCTCTGGCAAATCAACATCCAAACAAAACCACAATGTTTATTTTAAAATCCATAACTGCATTTTATCAAAAGTAAATTAGAAAACAGCACCAAGGCATTATTTCTGATCCCGAAGGTGACATAGTTTTAACTTAAAATTTTAAGAAAGAGCTCCGGAAAAGCTAAAAAACATGTTTTATTACTATTGAATGCACATGCTGTAAGTATTGTATACACATTTTTAATATACTGTATATTCCCAGTGCTCAAAGTGCTATGCAAAATCAGTAATTATTACCTATCCCCAGGAGATAAATGCTAACTGTATGATTTGTGGGAGACCCTACTAGTTAATAGAATGGGATGCTATGTGAGTAAATTACTTTTATTTTCCATGGATAGGAAATAAATGTCATTAATGGGAAAATCTCTTTATTCAAATACATTCTCTATACATAGAAACATGGAAACAATTAATTTTATTTCAGTAGAGCCATGACGTACTGTAGATATGCATAAATGATAAACATAAGGGAAAACAGATTATTAAAAAAGGATGAAAAAAAATAATCACAAAGTGAACGAGTATGTTTTCAACATAAATATATGCAAAATAAGTAGTACAGAATGAATAATCCTTTTAAGACACATTGTAGTTATTTTTATTAAATGCAATAATAAGGTAGATGGGAACAGACATTTAAAACCAATATGTTTTTGAAGCTATTGAAATTCAGTGAGCAAATTAAATAAAGTTCATGCCGTGGAAGTTTATGTTTCAAGTTAATCTATTTAATTCTCAGCCATGCACCTGTCATCTGATATCTGTAACATTATGTTAAGCTTCATGAAATTGCTTGCATTGCATAATATATTTTCTGGTTTGAACATTCCTTTATAATTTCGTTGCTTGTCTTTGAATTTGAATCAATTAAATTGGAGGCTCATTTAAATGTATTAATTTAGTCTAATGTTATTTTAACTGATTTATACGGAGCACATTTTCTAGAGTTGATATTTACTCTCCATGTCAATGTTGACCTAAAGCAACTCTCTATTAAAAGAACTTGTATCTACAAAAGGAGCTGCCAGTAGTGAATCTTGATGATTTGTATCTCCAAGTGCATTCAGTGGGATAGAACATTCCTCATACAACCATTAATAACTTGATTGATAGACTGCCTAGTTGTATGAGGGCATGTATTTCAGAGCATTTCGTTAATTGTTGATATTGAATAAATTGAGATGCTTTGAAAAAAATTGATTCTATTTTTTATAATTTGCATAACAATATCATGTATATCACCTGTGATTTCTATAATTTCACAAATTCTCTTTCTTTCTAAGTTGGGTACACTGTAAACTGATGAGCAAAAGAGTAACAATGTTTTGAACTTTTGACTTTTAAGCTCCATATCTCCCCATGCACTATAGCTTTGAACGTGAAACTATCATCATTCTATAGACAACTATCTACAATCTTGGCTATCTCATACAAAAAATTTAACTTGCAAATATTTATCATATGATTAGTTATACAGATTTTTGTCATGTCACTGCATTGTAACTGTTTTGCTCATGGTTGTGTAAAAATCTTTTTCTTCCTTTACATTACAAATTAGAACCTGTTCTCAAATTACCTTATAGCTTAGTGTGTTATTAGGTTGATTCTCAATTGCAAGGTGACTAGTTCGAATCCAGAAATAGCCATGAAGAAGATTTCCCAAGAAAAGAGAAACCGCATCATCCAGCTCATTGACAGTGGGTCTCTCGGCCAAGAAAATTGCCAAACTGCATCATGTGAGTGACAGGACACTTGGAAGAATACAAAATTAAGTTGGTCTATCCCTTCAAATCCAAGAGATGGGCATCCAGGAAAATTATCGAACTCGACAAAGTCAGCTCATCACCAGGTCTATCAGTTCTGGCATGCCAAACACGGCAGTGGAGATGGTTTGTTTGCTTTATAATAATGAGATGCAAGTACCATGCAATGCACATTGCACAAGTCGGAAATGGTGGCCTGAAAAAAGGTGAAGAAGCCTCAACTTCAATACCGTTATAAAAAGCTTCTGCTCAAGTTTGCAAAAAAATGGACAGTAGAAGATTGGAAACAGGTGATTTGAACCGATGAGATGAAAGTCAATAGACTATGTTCTACGGGGTACAAATGGAGTTGGAAGAAACAAGAGAAAAAGGCCTAATGGATTGACAAATTGTCAAGTTTGGTAGTTGAAGCCTTATAATGTGGGGTTGCTCTAGCAGAACCGACCTACAGCATACATCAAGATTTTCAAAGAAATGGTTCAATGAAAATGAAGTATAGGTGCTATATTGGCCCCAACAGTTCCCAGACATGAATCCAATCGAACACTTATCGCAGAGTTGAAGAAAAAGCTGTATACATACTTAAGTGAGTTGACCAGTATGCACCATTATTGGGAATTTGTAGAAAAGACTTAGGATCAAATTTTAGTCGAGACATGCTTGAATCTGATCCAGAGCATGCCTAGTAGGACTGAGGCAGTGTTGAAAGGCAAATATGGATTTACAAAATATTAACAAAAAAAATAAACATTTTAATTCAGGTTTTTAGGAGAAAAACAGTAACATTGCAGTGACATGAGGCAGTGACCTGCAGCCGGCATGAGCACTCACATCTAGGAGAAGCTCCGCTTTCTAGCACGGTTACCGACCCTTCATCCTGTCAAAATTAAACACCCAGCATGTATATCTGATTGCCTTTGCCCCAGGGAGCATGCACAGCCTGGCAATGTACTGTACCAAAATGGTGCCCTTATCACCTGCTGCATCTGGTGAAAGGGAGAGAGCTGGAGGAGCGGTGGCCATGGAGGAGTGCAGTGAGGAGCAAGAGCATACCTTGAAACAAGTTTCGGGACCGCTCCTGTCTGATATACAGGATTCTATAGCGTCCCTCACCGGTAAGATAGATGAGGTGAAGATTGATGTGGGCCTCCTCTGCCTGGACTTGTAGAATCTCCAGGAGCAGGTGAAAGAGACTGAATCCAGGGTTTCGGTGCTGGAGGATGAGGCAGCTCCGGTATCCGGGAAGCTTGCCTCCCTGGAAAAGGCTACTGACATGTGGGCCCTGAGAGTGGAGGATCTGGAAAACAGACTGCGCCACAATAACTGGACCTGCTGGAGAGCACGGGGGGGACCTCTGTACACTTGCAGAATCATGGCTCCGTGAGATGCTCCCTGATGCCAAGCTGTCCCCTTCATTTGCTGTGAAGAGGGCACACAAGGTCCAAGCCCAACCACCACCACTTGGAGCCCGCCGCGACCACTCCTTGCTCGCATTCTAAGCAGCTGGAACAGAGATGTATTTCGTGCAATCACCTACTGTATAACAACGAGACGGTCTCCATATTTCCAGATTTTTCAGCTGCCTTGCGGAAAACTAGAGCTACATTTGTCGATATTAAGAAGTGTCTAAGGGACCTGCAGGTTTCATACTCGATGGCATTCCCTGCCCAGCTCCAGGTCATCTATGAGGATAAAACTCTGTTCTTCTCTTCTCCTACAGAGGCGGATGAATGGCTAAAAACCTGCGGTGCTGCTAAGAAGCACTGAAATGGATGCTGGAATGAGATCCTGATTTCTTCTCTTGCTGAGAGACTGCTCCAGGGACTGATGTAATTCAGTTAGAGGAGGATGTCACCCTGGAATTATCCTGTCTTCCCTCATCGTTGGTGTTAGATGAAGCTAAAGTTTATAGTTCCCCCTTCTGCTGCTAATTGCTTCTCCTGCTGCTTCTGTTGTCTTACCCCCTCTTCCCTGAGCCTATTATATTCTCCTTCCTATTCTCCCTTCTTCTTTCCTTACTTCTTTCTGCCCCTGTGGCTCCTAATCTCTATGCTCTACCTCCCCCTCCCCCCAGTTCTTTTCTGTCTCCTCTTCTTGTATGTCTACGGACATATGTGTATTACATGACTGTATGTTGACTACCTTTTACCACATGTTCGACAGAGCTGATTATACACTTCTGTACAGTGAAAAAAAAAAAAAAAGAAAAAAAAGGGAACCAGCACGATCTGAAATTGGCATGCATCATATGAAAAGTGAAAATTCACAAATTTATTCCAACTGTACTATAATAAAAAAATGAGATTTTTAGCAAATAATTGATCAATTTTTTGAGCCACCCCTGCCAACGTCACGGCAAATCTCAATAGGGGGGTCCTACTCTATATTCTGTATTTCATGTGCCATGCGGCCTCCTAGATAAAGTTAAAAGCAGAACCATAATGGAGCACACATACCTGCAACCTGTATATAGCCGCTTCCATGTTGCAAAAAAGGCACTTGTGGATAGAGACCAGCCCAGGTCCCAGCATGTGGAGCAAGCCCTACACATACCAGGACTATATCAGAACTGATCCTCCCAGTGTCAAACAGCAACCATTGATAAAGGCGGACCAGATCCAAGAATGGTGCTTAATTAGCATTGCCTGTGGAAAGGGGTGAGGCAACTGAGTCTGAACAGCTACCAACAGGAGGAATATATTGCAAGCCAAAATCAGGCGTGCATGGTATGGTGTTGGTCAGACACCAGATTTGTAGCATAACTACGGTCAAAACAGAGAAAAAAAAGGGAACCAGCACGATCTGAAATTGGCATGCATCATATGAAAAGTGAAAATTCACAAATTTATTCCAACTGTACTATAATAAAAAAATGAGATTTTTAGCAAATAATTGATCAATTTTTTGAGCCACCCCTGCCAACGTCACGGCAAATCTCAATAGGGGGGTCCTACTCTATATTCTGTATTTCATGTGCCATGCGGCCTCCTAGATAAAGTTAAAAGCAGAACCATAATGGAGCACACATACCTGCAACCTGTATATAGCTGCTTCCATGTTGCAAAAAAGGCACTTGTGGATAGAGACCAGCCCAGGTCCCAGCATGTGGAGCAAGCCCTACACATACCAGGACTATATCAGAACTGATCCTCCCAGTGTCAAACAGCAACCATTGATAAAGGCGGACCAGATCCAAGAATGGTGCTTAATTAGCATTGCCTGTGGAAAGGGGTGAGGTAACTGAATCTGAACAGCTACCAACAGGAGGAATATATTGCAAACCAAGATCAGGCGTGCATGGTATGGTGTTGGTCAGACACCAGATTTGTAGCATAACTACGGTCAAAACAGAGAAAAAAAAGGGAACCAGCACGATCTGAAATTGGCATGCATCATATGAAAAGTGAAAATTCACAAATTTATTCCAACTGTACTATAATAAAAAAATGAGATTTTTAGCAAATAATTGATCAATTTTTTGAGCCACCCCTGCCAACGTCACGGCAAATCTCAATAGGGGGGTCCTACTCTATATTCTGTATTTCATGTGCCATGCGGCCTCCTAGATAAAGTTAAAAGCAGAACCATAATGGAGCACACATACCTGCAACCTGTATATAGCTGCTTCCATGTTGCAAAAAAGGCACTTGTGGATAGAGACCAGCCCAGGTCCCAGCATGTGGAGCAAGCCCTACACATACCAGGACTATATCAGAACTGATCCTCCCAGTGTCAAACAGCAACCATTGATAAAGGCGGACCAGATCCAAGAATGGTGCTTAATTAGCATTGCCTGTGGAAAGGGGTGAGGCAACTGAGTCTGAACAGCTACCAACAGGAGGAATATATTGCAAGCCAAAATCAGGCGTGCATGGTATGGTGTTGGTCAGACACCAGATTTGTAGCATAACTACGGTCAAAACAGAGAAAAAAAGGGGAACCAGCACGATCTGAAATTGGCATGCATCATATGAAAAGTGAAAATTCACAAATTTATTCCAACTGTACTATAATAAAAAAATGAGATTTTTAGCAAATAATTGATCAATTTTTTGAGCCACCCCTGCCAACGTCACGGCAAATCTCAATAGGGGGGTCCTACTCTATATTCTGTATTTCATGTGCCATGCGGCCTCCTAGATAAAGTTAAAAGCAGAACCATAATGGAGCACACATACCTGCAACCTGTATATAGCTGCTTCCATGTTGCAAAAAAGGCACTTGTGGATAGAGACCAGCCCAGGTCCCAGCATGTGGAGCAAGCCCTACACATACCAGGACTATATCAGAACTGATCCTCCCAGTGTCAAACAGCAACCATTGATAAAGGCGGACCAGATCCAAGAATGGTGCTTAATTAGCATTGCCTGTGGAAAGGGGTGAGGCAACTGAGTCTGAACAGCTACCAACAAGAGGAATATATTGCAAGCCAAAATCAGGCGTGCATGGTATGGTGTTGGTCAGACACCAGATTTGTAGCATAACTACGGTCAAAACAGAGAAAAAAAAGGGAACCAGCACGATCTGAAATTGGCATGCATCATATGAAAAGTGAAAATTCACAAATTTATTCCAACTGTACTATAATAAAAAAATGAGATTTTTAGCAAATAATTGATCAATTTTTTGAGCCACCCCTGCCAACGTCACGGCAAATCTCAATAGGGGGGTCCTACTCTATATTCTGTATTTCATGTGCCATGCGGCCTCCTAGATAAAGTTAAAAGCAGAACCATAATGGAGCACACATACCTGCAACCTGTATATAGCTGCTTCCATGTTGCAAAAAAGGCACTTGTGGATAGAGACCAGCCCAGGTCCCAGCATGTGGAGCAAGCCCTACACATACCAGGACTATATCAGAACTGATCCTCCCAGTGTCAAACAGCAACCATTGATAAAGGCGGACCAGATCCAAGAATGGTGCTTAATTAGCATTGCCTGTGGAAAGGGGTGAGGCAACTGAGTCTGAACAGCTACCAACAAGAGGAATATATTGCAAGCCAAAATCAGGCGTGCATGGTATGGTGTTGGTCAGACACCAGATTTGTAGCATAACTACGGTCAAAACAGAGAAAAAAAAGGGAACCAGCACGATCTGAAATTGGCATGCATCATATGAAAAGTGAAAATTCACAAATTTATTCCAACTGTACTATAATAAAAAAATGAGATTTTTAGCAAATAATTGATCAATTTTTTGAGCCACCCCTGCCAACGTCACGGCAAATCTCAATAGGGGGGTCCTACTCTATATTCTGTATTTCATGTGCCATGCGGCCTCCTAGATAAAGTTAAAAGCAGAACCATAATGGAGCACACATACCTGCAACCTGTATATAGCTGCTTCCATGTTGCAAAAAAGGCACTTGTGGATAGAGACCAGCCCAGGTCCCAGCATGTGGAGCAAGCCCTACACATACCAGGACTATATCAGAACTGATCCTCCCAGTGTCAAACAGCAACCATTGATAAAGGCGGACCAGATCCAAGAATGGTGCTTAATTAGCATTGCCTGTGGAAAGGGGTGAGGCAACTGAGTCTGAACAGCTACCAACAGGAGGAATATATTGCAAGCCAAAATCAGGCGTGCATGGTATGGTGTTGGTCAGACACCAGATTTGTAGCATAACTACGGTCAAAACAGAGAAAAAAAAGGGAACCAGCACGATCTGAAATTGGCATGCATCATATGAAAAGTGAAAATTCACAAATTTATTCCAACTGTACTATAATAAAAAAATGAGATTTTTAGCAAATAATTGATCAATTTTTTGAGCCACCCCTGCCAACGTCACGGCAAATCTCAATAGGGGGGTCCTACTCTATATTCTGTATTTCATGTGCCATGCGGCCTCCTAGATAAAGTTAAAAGCAGAACCATAATGGAGCACACATACCTGCAACCTGTATATAGCTGCTTCCATGTTGCAAAAAAGGCACTTGTGGATAGAGACCAGCCCAGGTCCCAGCATGTGGAGCAAGCCCTACACATACCAGGACTATATCAGAACTGATCCTCCCAGTGTCAAACAGCAACCATTGATAAAGGCGGACCAGATCCAAGAATGGTGCTTAATTAGCATTGCCTGTGGAAAGGGGTGAGGCAACTGAGTCTGAACAGCTACCAACAGGAGGAATATATTGCAAGCCAAAATCAGGCGTGCATGGTATGGTGTTGGTCAGACACCAGATTTGTAGCATAACTACGGTCAAAACAGAGAAAAAAAAGGGAACCAGCACGATCTGAAATTGGCATGCATCATATGAAAAGTGAAAATTCACAAATTTATTCCAACTGTACTATAATAAAAAAATGAGATTTTTAGCAAATAATTGATCAATTTTTTGAGCCACCCCTGCCAACGTCACGGCAAATCTCAATAGGGGGGTCCTACTCTATATTCTGTATTTCATGTGCCATGCGGCCTCCTAGATAAAGTTAAAAGCAGAACCATAATGGAGCACACATACCTGCAACCTGTATATAGCTGCTTCCATGTTGCAAAAAAGGCACTTGTGGATAGAGACCAGCCCAGGTCCCAGCATGTGGAGCAAGCCCTACACATACCAGGACTATATCAGAACTGATCCTCCCAGTGTCAAACAGCAACCATTGATAAAGGCGGACCAGATCCAAGAATGGTGCTTAATTAGCATTGCCTGTGGAAAGGGGTGAGGCAACTGAGTCTGTACTTCTGTACAGTGGCGTAGCTAGAGTTCAATGGCCCAGGTGCAAAATTTTGACTTGCCCCCCACCCTCCCCCCATCTCCTCTCACCCCTCCAGCTCGGGGAACAGGATAATAATGCTGACACTTGGATCTTTCCCTCAGCACCCTGCCTTCCCATGGCCTTCTATACATATTTTCCTCAGCACCCAGTTTTCCCATGCTCTGATATCCCTCTTTCCTTTAGCACCCGGCTTTCCCATGTTTTACTATACATCTTTCCCTCAGCACCCAGCTTTCCGATGTTCTACTATGCATCTGTGCTGCCCCTGGAGTGGTCCAAACCGCTCAGATCCGGGGGTGATTCTTCGTGACTCGAGGGTCTCTGGAACCGGGGGCTAGGGGCCACACTCGAATGATGAAAGGGGCTATTTGCTATTTACAGGGGAGATATAGTTTGTGACGCCACCCATGGTTTACGGTAATTGGGAGTACCTCCACTGCCGTTGAGAGTACTCGGGAGATGGAGTGGGGCAGCTAGATGTCGTCACATTCCACGTCCACGAGCAGGGGAAGGCCCCGGGGCTCTGGATAGTGGGGATGCAGGGTCACTCAGGTACTCACTCATTTAGTAAGCAGACGCTGACAACCAGGTAAACAAAATCTCGGGGTATCGCTGTCACTTGAGGGGAGCTCATCTGTGTCCTGTCCCCAACAGTCTTGCCTGGTGATCCGTGACCTGCCTTCTGGCACTAAGTTTAACTTCAAAATGGTGGCCCAGTAGTCTGAAACTTGCCGGGCCCTGCTCCCCACTGTGGCTAACTGTGGGAGCTTGCTCTCAGGGCTCAAGCTTGGCATTTTCTGGACATTTGATTGGAAGGCCCTATCCCCCTCGTTGCGCTAGTGCCCCGATTCTGGAGTGGGTGGGAACAGATCATAAAGGCTCCGTTCTACTGAGGTAAATTGTCGGGTTGCCTGAAGCTTCTCCCCGACCTAGGGTCCGTGTACCCCATCATGCCTTCGGTCCTGGACCGGTGACAGTGCCAGGCTGCTGACCATCCTCCTCGACAGGTTCAGGCACTTAGCCGCAATCCCCTGCGACTGGGGGTCCGACCCCTCTAGGTCCAGATCACTGTCTGCAACCTAGACAGCTTCACTTGGGAGCCACCACTCCCAACCTCCTCTGAGCTCCTCACAGCTTGAGGGTTCCTCACTAACTGACTACAGACTACACTACTCACCTCCCCTCCCTGACCCACCAGGTGGGTGACTCTATTCCACTCAAGCCATCCACTGGTGTGCCTGGTGGGTGTGGTGCAGTGTGTATCTAGGATTTGATTTGCTGTTGGGGGCAACACCATTAGATAGGGACCCAAAACCATGAGGGACTTGGAATATTGCATGGGAGGGCAGTTTGTGCAGTACCCTGTGACGACCTGATAGTCCAGGGGCATCACACATCTTTACCTCAGCATCCAGCTTTCTGATTCTTTACTGTACATCTTTACCTCAGCACCCAACTTGCCGTTGATATCAGAGCATGGGAAAGCTGGGTAGTGGAGTAAGATGTATAGCAGAGCATGGGAAAGCTGCATGCTGAGTGAAGGATGTGTTATAGAACATGGGAAAGCTGGGTTTTGAGGGAAAGATGTTTAGTAGAGCATGGGAAAGTGGGGTTCAGCCACAAATGTATAGCAAAGCATGCAGAAGCTGGGTCCTGAGGGAAAGAGCCTTATTCTCTCAGCATCCAGTTTTCCCATCCCATGCTTGTATTTTTGTCCCCCAACCCCGTTTATGTTCTCATCCTTGTATATTGCCCCATTCACCTTATTTTCTGTACATACAGTATTTGTGCTAAAAATAACATTATAGATTTATTCATTTTGCATATAAAAAAGGTAGTTGTTTTTTTTTTAATGGTACACGAGTGTTGCAATTTTTAGAGTTTTTTTGGTGCTTTTAGTATTATTTATGCTTTTTAATGTCTGAATTTTATCACTAAATGTCACATGTAGAGATGAGCGAACCGGTCCCGGTTCGGCTCGAGGCCGGTTCGCCGAACGGAGGTCCCGTTGGAGTTCGGCTCGTCGAATGTTCGACGAACCGAACTCGAACTGCATAGGAAACAATGGCAGGCAATCACAAACACAGAAAAACACCTAGAAAACACCCTCAAAGGTGTCCAAAAGGTGACAAACAACTCACAACACAACACAAACACATGGGAAAGTGACAAGGACATATACTTATGCAAAAACAAAAGAGCTGGACAAAGAAAAAGAGGAGGAGACACAGATATAGGCATGGCACGCCCTTATAAACTCATGTAAAACACCGCAAGGTGACTCCAAGCGGAGTCTCCCTTTTTTCCAAAAATTGTGCCCCACACACACCCACCCCTTCAGTGGCAGCACTTGTGCCCCAGTTTTACACTTCACAGCTAGATTTGCATCAAGCACATTCAAAAATACGCCATACTTAACCGTCCCCAGGATGACACCGGGGTAGGTAGCAAAGTCTTTCCTGATCCCAGCTCTGTTCATCTTGGCTTCTTTTAAAAACAATGTAAGCAAGGGTTACTCCAAGCTGAGTCTCCCTTTTTTCCAAAAATTGGGCCCCACACACACCCACCCCTTAAGTGGCAGCAGTTGTGCCCCAGTTGTACACTTCACAGCTAGATTTGCATCAAGCACATTCAAAAATACGCCATAATTAACCGTCCCCAGGATGACACCGGAGTAGGTAGCAAAGTCTTTCCTGATCCCAGCTCTGTTCATCTTGGCTTCTTTTAAAAACACAGCAAGCAAGGGTTACTCCAAACGGAGTCTCCCTTTTTTTCCAAAAATTGTGCCCCACACACACCCACCCATTCAGTGGCAGCACTTGTGCCCCAGTTGTACACTTCACAGCTAGATTTGCATCAAGCACATTCAAAAATACGCCATACTTAACCGTCCCCAGGATGACACCGGGGTAGGTAGCAAAGTCTTTCCTGATCCCAGCTCTGTTCATCTTGGCTTCTTTTAAAAACACAGCAAGCAAGGGTTACTCCAAGCGGAGTCTCCCTTTTTTTCCAAAAATTGTGCCCCACACACACCCACCCATTCAGTGGCAGCACTTGTGCCCTAGTTGTACACTTCACAGCTAGATTTGCATCAAGCACATTCAAAAATACGCCATAATTAACCGTCCCCAGGATGACACCGGGGTAGGTAGATAAAGTCTTTGCTGACCCATGACTTGTTCATCTTGGCTTCTTTTAAAAACAATGTAAGCAAGGGTTACTCCAAGCGGAGTCTCCCTTTTTTTCCAAAAATTGTGCCCCACACACACCCACCCATTCAGTGGCAGCACTTGTGCCCCAGTTGTACACTTCACAGCTAGATTTGCATCAAGCACATTCAAAAGTACGCCATACTTAACCGTCCCCAGGATGACACCGGGGTAGGTAGCAAAGTCTTTCCTGATCCCAGCTCTGTTCATCTTGGCTTCTTTTAAAAACAATGTAAGCAAGGGTTACTCCAAGCGGAGTCTCCCTTTTTTCCAAAAATTGGGCCCCACACACACCCACCCCTTAAGTGGCAGCAGTTGTGCCCCAGTTGTACACTTCACAGCTAGATTTGCATCAAGCACATTCAAAAATACGCCATAATTAACCGTCCCCAGGATGACACCGGAGTAGGTAGCAAAGTCTTTCCTGATCCCAGCTCTGTTCATCTTGGCTTCTTTTAAAAACACAGCAAGCAAGGGTTACTCCAAGCGGAGTCTCCCTTTTTTTCCAAAAATTGTGCCCCGCACACACCCACCCATTCAGTGGCAGCACTTGTGCCCCAGTTGTACACTTCACAGCTAGATTTGCATCAAGCACATTCAAAAATACGCCATACTTAACCGTCCCCAGGATGACACCGGGGTAGGTAGCAAAGTCTTTCCTAATCCCAGCTCTGTTCATCTTGGCTTCTTTTAAAAACACAGCAAGCAAGGGTTACTCCAAGCGGAGTCTCCCTTTTTTCCAAAAATTGGGCCCCACACACACCCACCCCTTAAGTGGCAGCAGTTGTGCCCCAGTTGTACACTTCACAGCTAGATTTGCATCAAGCACATTCAAAAATACGCCATACTTAACCGTCCCCAGGATGACACCGGGGTAGGTAGCAAAGTTTTTCCTGATCCCAGCTCTGTTCATCTTGGCTTCTTTTAAAAACACAGCAAGCAAGGGTTACTCCAAGCGGAGTCTCCCTTTTTTCCAAAAATTGGGCCCCACACACACCCACCCCTTAAGTGGCAGCAGTTGTGCCCCAGTTGTACACTTCACAGCTAGATTTGCATCAGGCACATTCAAAAATACGCCATAATTAACCGTCCCCAGGATGACACCAGGGTAGGTAGCAAAGTCTTTCCTGATCCCAGCTCTGTTCATCTTGGCTTCTTTTAAAAACAATGTAAGCAAGGGTTACTCCAAGCGGAGTCTCCCTTTTTTCCAAAAATTGTGCCCCACACACACCCACCCATTCAGTGGCAGCACTTGTGCCCTAGTTGTACACTTCACAGCTAGATTTGCATCAAGCACATTCCAAAATACGCCATAATTAACCGTCCCCAGGATGACACCAGGGTAGGTAGATAAAGTCTTTACTGACCCATGACTTGTTCATCTTGGCTTCTTTTAAAAACAATGTAAGCAAGGGTTACTCCAAGCGGAGTCTCCCTTTTTTCCAAAAATTGTGCCCCACACACACCCACCCATTCAGTGGCAGCACTTGTGCCCTAGTTGTACACTTCACAGCTAGATTTGCATCAAGCACATTCCAAAATACGCCATAATTAACCGTCCCCAGGATGACTCCAGGGTAGGTAGATAAAGTCTTTGCTGACCCATGACTTGTTCATCTTGGCTTCTTTTAAAAACAATGTAAGCAAGGGTTACTCCAAGCGGAGTCTCCCTTTTTTTCCAAAAATTGTGCCCCACACACACCCACCCATTCAGTGGCAGCACTTGTGCCCTAGTTGTACACTTCACAGCTAGATTTGCATCAAGCACATTCCAAATCTACAAGCATTTACTCTCCCCAGGATGACACAGGGGTTGTAAATTCCTTCTGGATCCATGACTTGTTCATTTTGATGAACGTCAGTCTGTCCACATTGTCACTGGACAGACGCGTGCGCTTATCTGTCAGCACACACCCAGCAGCACTGAAGACACGTTCAGAGACAACGCTGGCAGCTGGACACGACAAAATCTCCAAGGCGTAAGTTGATAGCTCTGGCCATTTTTCTAGGTTTAAAGCCCAAAAGGAGCAAGGCTCCAGTTGCACAGTCATGGCATCGATGTTCATTTGAAGATACTCCTGTATCATCCTCTCCAGCCGTTGACTATGTGTCAGACTTGTTGTCTCTGGTGGCCTTGCAAAGGAGGGTCTAAAAAAATTATGAAAAGATTCCATAAAATTGCTGTTACCAGCACCAGATACGGTCCTACTGGTACGTGTAGACTGTTGAATATGACGAGACCGTCCCATGTTTGTCAAGGTACAACTGGGAGATTCACTCCCTGCACTTGCACAGTTGTTTGGTGGAAAAGCGGATCTAAGATCGAGTAACAGCTTCTGCTGATACTCCTGCATACGTGCGTCCCTTTCTATGGCTGGAATTATGTCACAAAATTTGGACTTGTACCGGGGACCTAATAGTGTGGCAAGCCAGTAGTCATCATCACTTCTAATTTTGACAATACGAGAGTCATATTGGAGGTAGTGCAACAAGAAGGCACTCATGTGTCTTGCGCAGCCATGCGGACCAAGTCCACGCTGTGTTTGTGGCATAGAGGTGCTAACCGTTCTTTCTTCCTCTGACATCTCCCCCCAACCTCTTTCAACTGAAATTTGACCAAGGTCTCCCTCATCTGCTGAGTCTTCCATGTCCATGGACAGTTCGTCCTCCATTTCTTCATGTCCTCCTGCACCTTCCTCAACATCTCGCCTGCTACCATGCGCCCTTGTTGATCCCTGTCCCCCATGCTCCCATGCCTGGCGCCTTGGTGATGATGAACGTCTGGACCTTGGTGATGTTGTTGTCCCTTGCGCATATGAATCCTCCTGTAGTTCATCCCCTTCCTGTTGTCCCACCCCCTGACTCCGAATAGTGTTTAGCGTGTGTTCCAGCATGTAAATGACTGGAATTGTCATGCTGATAATGGCATTGTCAGCGCTAAACATATTCGTCGCCATGTCGAAACTGTGCAGAAGGGTGCATAGGTCCTTGATCTGAGACCACTCCATCAGGGTGATCTGCCCCACCTCTGCATCTCGTTGGCCCAGGCTATACGTCATGACGTATTGCACCAGGGCACGGCGGTGCTGCCACAGTCGCTGTAACATGTGGAGAGTTGAATTCCAGCGTGTCGGCACATCGCATTTCAGGCGATGAACCGGCAGGCCGAAAGACTTCTGGAGCGATGCAAGTCGCTCAGCTGCGGCGCTTGAACGGCGGAAGTGAGCAGACAGTTTTCGTGCCCTGTTCAGAAGGCCATCTAGGCCGGGATACTGTGTTAAAAATTGCTGCACGACAAGGTTCAACACGTGAGCCATACAAGGTACGTGTGTCACCTTGCCCAGGCGAAGGGCCGCACCCAGGTTTGCAGCATTGTTGCACACGGCCTTACCAGGCTGCAGGTTGAGTGGAGACAACCATTTATTAAACTCGGACCGCAGAGCTGACCACAACTCCTCAGCTGTGTGACTCTTATTCCCAAGACATGTCAAGCTAAAGACCGCCTGATGCCGTTGCGCTCTGCTGCCAGCATAGTAATGAGGGGTGCGTGATTCCTTCTGCGCAGTGAGAACGCTGGTGGCCTGACCAGGCAGGCTTGGGGCGGAGGTGGAGGACCCAGATGAGGTGGAGGATGCAGAAGCAGTGGCGGAACTTGGACAGACAGAGGATTGACACACAAGTCGTGGGGACGGCAAAACTTGTGCAGCAGACCCTTCACCATCTATCACCATAGTTACCCAGTGCCCAGTCAGCGACATGTAACGTCCCTGTCCATGCTTACTGGTCCAAGTATCGGTGGTGAAATGCACCCGTTCACACACAGAGTTTCTCAATGAAGCGGTGATGTTGTGTGCGACATGCTGGTGTAGCGCGGGCACACCTTTCTTAGAGAAGTAGTGGCGACTAGGCATCTGGTACTGGGGCACAGCGACAGACATAAGGTCTCTAAAATCCTGTGTGTCCACTAGGCGGAAAGGCAGCATTTCGGTAGCCAACAGCTTACAGAGGGATAGAGTCAACCTCTTAGCTTTGTCATGGGTCGCAGGAAGTGGCCTTTTATTTGACCACATCTGAGGGACAGAGATCTGGCTGCTGTGTGTAGACGGTGTTGAGTAGGGTGTCCCTGGAAAAATGCAGGTTTGTGAGGAAAGTGCAGGCGGAGACATGATGTTGCCTTCATCCAAAGTTGGTGCTATCGATGTCTGAGAGAGCTGTACACACTCACTTGTTTCCCCTTCCAAAACAACTGACGACCTACCAAGCAAACTGCCTGTTGCGGTTACAGTGGTGGAAGTTGTGGGTGGAAAAACAGGTGTGACAGCTGTCCCCACAGTCCTAGAAGATGACGAGCGCGCGGATGCACTGGAAGGGGCAGGCGGTGGATGGTTCGCCCCGCTAGGCCGCATTGCAGCACGGTGAGCTTCCCACCGGGCCATATGATATTTATTCATGTGACGATTCATGGAAGAAGTTGTCAAACTGCTGAGGTTTTGACCTCTACTAAGAGAACCATGACAAATTTTACAGATCACATAATTTGGGCGATCTTTTTCTATGTCAAAAAAGGACCAGGCTTGGCAAGGCTTAGAGGCCATGCGACCTGTTGATCCACCCCGAATAATGCTCAGAGGCAGAGTGGTGGCTGAGGATGCAGTTGTAGACGTGCTACCAGTGCTCCGACTCTGTCCAGGAAGGCGCAAGGTAACTTCGTCGTCGGTTGCATCCTCCTCCACCGCCTCTGTTGACCTCCTCGAGTGCCTGACTGGGGGTTGACAGTAGGTGGGATCTAGAACTTCATCATCAATTGTTGTGTTTGCACTCCCCTCCCCCTCAGACCGAGCCTCTTCTTGCCCTGACCGATTATTTAAGTTGTCATCCCAATCGGGTATCTGCGTCTCGTCTTCATCAGAATGTTCCTCATTGTCTATAACCACAGGTGTTACAGTTTGTGACAAAGGGTCAACATTATGCTCAGAAACTTGTTCCTCACGGCCTGAATCAGAGTCACAAAGGTTCTGGGCATCACTGCAGACCATTTCCTGGTCTGTACTCACTGTAGCTTGGGAGCAGACCTCTGATTCCCAAGCTATAGTGTGACTGAACAGCTCTGCAGACTCAGCCATCTCAGTTCCACCATACTGTGCAGGGCTGATGGAGACTTCAGAGCTGGGAGAAATCAAGTGTGATTGGGATGACAACTCAGAGGACTGGTGTTTTTTGGATGCGGTACTTGAAGTGGCTGAGAGGGCACTTGTTGGACCACTTGAGATCCATTCAAGCATTTTCCTTGTTTGCCCATCATCTACCTTTCTTCCTGTTGTTCGTGTCCGTAAAAAAGGGAGCACATCGGATTGTCCATGGTAAGTAGTAGACATCTTACTTTTGCTGGTAGATGGTCTATCTTCAGCAGATGATAATGGAGCTTTGCCACCTTCCCCACGGACAAAACCTTTTTTGCCTTTTCCACCACGCCTCTTCCCCTTTCCACCAGCATCTGTCATTTTGCCACTCATGTTGATTGCGACAAGATTGTGGACTGAAAATGTGGTAGTAAAAATTGAGAGGTGGTGTAGATTGCAGTGGTGGTCTAGCTTTATTAACAGCAGAATAATAAAGAAAAAATATCCCTGACAATGCAACTACGGCCCTTAAACTGGCAGCAAAAATTGCTAGTATAATGGCTTAGTTATAATGAGTTGGAGTGTGCAATGCAGGCAGACGCGCTCTGCAAATGTCTTTGCACTAGTGGGACTATAGCAAAGTCCAATAGCCACGTATAGGATGCCACTAGGTACACTGAGTGTTTGCTAGTATAATGGCTTAGTTATAATGAGTTGGAGTGTGCAATGCAGGCAGACGCGCTCTGCAAATGTCTTTGCACTAGTGGGACTATAGCAAAGTCCAATAGCCACAGATAGGATGCCACTAGGTACACTGAGTGTTTGCTAGTATAATGGCTTAGTTATCATGAGTTGGAGTGTGCAATGCAGGCAGACGCGCTCTGCAAATGTCTTTGCACTAGTGGGACTATAGCAAAGTCCAATAGCCACGTATAGGATGCCACTAGGTACACTGAGTGTTTGCTAGTATAATGGCTTAGTTATAATGAGTTGGAGTGTGCAATGCAGGCAGACACGCTCTGCAAATGTCTTTGCACTAGTGGGACTATAGCAAAGTCCAATAGCCACGTATCGGATGCCACTAAGTACACTGAGTGTTTGCTAGTATAATGGCTTAGTTATAATGAGTTGGAGTGTGCAATGCAGGCAGACGCGCTCTGCAAATGTCTTTGCACTAGTGGGACTATAGCAAAGTCCAATAGCCACGTATAGGATGCCACTAGGTACACTGAGTGTTTGCTAGTATAATGGCTTAGTTATAATGAGTTGGAGTGTGCAATGCAGGCAGACGCGCTCTGCAAATGTCTTTGCACTAGTGGGACTATAGCAAAGTCCAATAGCCACGTATAGGATGCCACTAGGTACACTGAGTGTTTGCTAGTATAATGGCTTAGTTATAATGAGTTGGAGTGTGCAATGCAGGCAGACGCGCTCTGCAAATGTCTTTGCACTAGTGGGACTATAGCAAAGTCCAATAGCCACAGATAGGATGCCACTAGGTACACTGAGTGTTTGCTAGTATAATGGCTTAGTTATAATGAGTTGGAGTGTGCAATGCAGGCAGAGGTGCTCTGCAAATGTCTTTGCACTAGTGGGACTATAGCAAAGTCCAATAGCCACGTTTAGGATGCCACTAGGTACACTGAGTGTTTGCTAGTATAATGGCTTAGTTATAATGAGTTGGAGTGTGCAATGCAGGCAGACGCGCTCTGCAAATGTCTTTGCACTAGTGGGACTATAGCAAAGTCCAATAGCCACAGATAGGATGCCACTAGGTACACTGAGTGTTTGCTAGTATAATGGCTTAGTTATAATGAGTTGGAGTGTGCAGAGGACAGGAGGGTACAGTGCCAGGATTGTGGGGTCTGGGTAGAGGAATGGAAGCCTGCCTTTCTATTCCCTCCTAATAGGGAAATGCAGGGAGGAAATCCCTGACCTTGGCTACACAGACGCTGTCGCTGTTTTCAGGACTTGTCACCTTAACTCTGACCCTGCCGGTTTGAGCCCTTAAAAGGACTGCTAGAAAGTGCTCTCCCTAAGCTGTCCAGCGCTGTGTATGGAGCGCATACAGCTGTATCAGCGATAGGACAAAGGACGGAGCTGCGACAGTGATGTCTGACACCAAAGACGCAGAAGAGATAATGGCGTCCTGGAGGAAAATGTACGGTTTTATAATGCAGGGACATGTGACATGGACATCCTATCACACATGCCGTTGCTTCTCTGGCTAAAAGTCCACTTAGCTGTGTGTGTGTCTGGGATTGGCTGACATGCTGGCCCGCCCCACTACACGCGCGCGCTTAGGGAAGGAAGACAAGGAAAAAAAAAAAAAAAATGGCGATCGCCATTATAGAAACAGCAGTGATCTGAAGGCGCTGTTCACGCACACTATACACTGAAATGTCATAATAGTGTGATTCACAGAGTGACTTACACTATTACAGCAGAAACCAAGCTAGGATTTAGCTGGTTTTTTGCTGCTAGAACCGTTCTCGAACGTTTCTAGAACTATCGAGCTTTTGCAAAAAGCTTGAGTTCTAGTTCGATCTAGAACAGGCCCCAAAATCACTCGAGCCTAGAACTGGAGAACCTCGAACCACGAACTGCGCTCAACTCTAGTCACATGTACACAGTCACTTATTCACACAAATGCAGACATGCACACCATATTTGTTGTATATTTATGTTATATACTGTATATGTCTGCATTTTTATACACACTGTATACACAAAGATATAAGAAAGTTGGATGTCTGGCAGAAAACCATGAAGATGAGGAGGATGGGCCACCATCACAGGGCAGCAATGAGGCATCATCAGTAGAGATGAGCCACCCACCTAGAGTACGAGTTCGGTTCGGTTTGTTGAACGGAGGCTCCGTTCGGCGAACATTCATCGAACGTTCAACAAACCCCTTCGAACCCCATTTAAAACAATGGCAGGCAAACACAAACACATAAAAACACATTATACATGTACAAATACAGTTAATAAACATTGCCATTACACTTACAGGTCCCGCGACATGTCCTGCACTCTGTCTCCCGCCGCTTTTCCTTCCGATAATCGCTGCGTCCTCCCGGTAACCAGAACTGATGATAGGACCTTCCGTAACGTCAAAATAGCATGTGACCAATCAGGTATGTATTATCTCATTGGCTACAGACTGGTCACATGGCTAGACGTCATGCTAGGTCCTGTCAGTGCATCTCTCCGGTACGCGGTGCTCGTTTGTGCATCTCCGTGTAACGGCGAGATGCTCTGGCACATGGTCGGCTTCCCCATTCCTGCATGTGGGCACTCTTTACAGAGTCAGCCCACATGCAAGGACTGGCTGCCACAGCCGGTGAATTGCGGCACCAGGAATCACGTGATCGGAGCACCGTTGCTATAGTAACCGCCTGTCAGATTACTTTAGCAACGGTGGCAGCGGTGACGTCACCGCTTACAGCCAGCAGCCTCTGCTCACTCTCACTGAGTGATTAGACTGCACGGGGAGCAGCAGCGTCTTCATCCCATGCAATGCTGTCTGATGTAGCAGAGCTGCATGGGTTGAAGGAGAAAGAAGAAAGAAGACCAGGATCATGGAGGGATCAGAGGGAGTAATAAACATGGAGTCTCTAACTGTGTCTGTGTATTTATTTCTATTAAAGTATTTTTTCTCTGTGTGGTGTCTTTTTCATAACCCTTTATTGGAGATTCTAAATGGCTGGGTCAAACTTGCCTGACATTAGGAATCTCTGGCTTAATACTAGCTAGTAAAACAAAGCTAGTATTATCCCATTATTACCCAGCAAGCCACCCGGCTTCAGGGCTGCTGGAAGAGTTGGATACAGCGCCAGATGATGGCGCTTCTATGAAAGCGCCATTTTCTAGGGCGGGCGACTGCAGACTGCAATTCTCAGCAGAGGGGCCCAGAAAGCTCGGGCCAACCTGTGCTGTGGATTCCAATCCCCAGCTGCCTAGTTGTACCTGGCTGGACACAAAAATGGGGCGAAGCCCATGTCGATTTTTTTTGTTTTAATTATTTCATGAAATTTATGAAATAATTAAAAAAAGGGCTTCCCTATTTTTTCAGTTCCCAGCCGGGTACAAATAGGCAGCTGGAGGTTGGGAGAAGCCATACCTGCCTGTTGTACTTGGCTAGCATGGCGAAGCCCACGTCATTTTATGGGGGGGGCAAAAAACTCCTGCATACAGTCCTGGATGGAGTATGCTGAGCCTTATAGTTCTGCAGCTGCTGTATGCTCTCCTCCAGACAGACAGCAGACAGCAGCTGCAGAACTACGGGCTGCCCCCAACCCCCAGCTGCCTATTTGTACCTGGCTGGGAACCAAAAATATAGGGAAGTCCTTTTTTTTTTTATTACTTCATGAATTTCATGAAATAATTAAAATGACGTGGGCTTAGCCCAAATTTTGTGTCCAGCCAGGTACAACTAGGCAGCTGGGGATTAGAATCCCAGTGCAGGGTGCCCAAGCTTTCTGGGCACCCCTGCTGCGAATTGCAGTCCGCAGCTGCCCCAGAAAATGGCGCTTTCATAAAAGCGCCAACTTCTGGCGCTGTATCAAACTCTTCCAGCTGCCCTGGTGACGGGTGGCTCGCTGGATAATAATGGGGTTAGGGCTAGCTGTATATTATCAACTGGCCCTAAGCCCGAAATTCATGGTGTCACGCCAAGATTAGACATGGCCACCATGAATTTCTAGTACAGATAGAAAAAAAACACAACACACAGAAAAATATTATTTTTAGAAATAAAACACAACACAATTAGTGACTCAATCTTTATTGAAATAAAGAACCCCCCTCCGCAGTAATCCTGGGTCAAGGAAGAGTCCCACGCCGTCCAATCTGGATCCAATATCATCTGATCGGTTCGCTGGAATGCAAAGCAATCAGATGATGTGTCAGGTTCAAGGGCCTGAATCACATGACACAGCAGCTGATTGTATAAACGGCTTTTATACAATCAGCTGATACATCAGTGCAAAAAAACCCGAAACTACACACTTCTGTGCAGACTCCTGTCCAACAGCAGCAGCTGATAGTTTAGCCGGCCAGACGGTAAAAAGCCGGCCTCCCCACTCGACTTTTAGTGTCAGCTGATGCCGTCAGGTGACCGTATCAGCTGATCATCGCCAGGTCTGAGAGAGAGAAAAGAGAGAGAAAAGAATGAGAAAAGAATGAGAAAAGAGAGAGAAAAGAGAGAGAAAAGAGAGAGAAAAGAGAAAAGAGAGGGAGAGAGAGAGAGAAAGAGAGAGAGAAAAGGAGAGAAGAGAGAGAAGAGGACAGAAGAGGAGAAAAGAGAGACAAGAGAGAAGAGGAGAGAAGAGGAAAAAAGAGAGAGAGAAGAGGAGTAAAGAGGAGAGAAGAGAGAGAAGAGAGAGAGGGGAGAGAGGGGAGAGAAAGAAGAGGAGAGAAGAGGAGAGACGAGAGAGAGAAGAGAGAGGAGAGAAAAGAGACAGAGAGAGGAGAGAGAAGAGAGAGAGGAGACAAGAGAAGAGGAGAGAAGAGAAGAGAGAGAGAGAGAGAGAAAAGAGAGAGAAAAGAGAGAGAGAAGAGAGAGAGAAGAGAGAGAGATTAGAGACATGAGAGAGAGAAGAGAGAGAGAAAGGAGAGAGAAGAGATAGAAGAGGAGAGAAGAGAGAGAGAAGAGAGAGGAGAGAGAGAAGAGAGAGCGAAGAGAGAGAGAAGAGAGAGAAGAGAGAAAGAAGAAAGAGAGGAGAGAGAGGGAGAAAGAGAAAAAGAGAGAGGAAGAGAGAAAGAGAGAGAGAACAAGAGAGAGAAAGAGAGAGAAGAGAGAGAGAGAAGAGAGAGAGAGCAATGCAGCTTCATTCCGTCAACTGCTCCGATTTTAGTGGTGTGGCCCGCGGCTCACAGATGATGTCTGGCTCCTCCCCTCAGTGCATAATTAAATTAAATTAAATTATAATTATAAATAAATAATAATTATAATTTAAATTCTTTACCGGGGCGGCAGGGACTTGAACTGGTGAACTAATGCTCCCTAGGCAGTAGCTCTAACCATTGAGCCACTGCCTCTAAAGAGAAGCATAGGAAGATTTGTTTATCTTGACCTTTGCATTGCAGAGTGAAGTCTCCAGTGACAGCGTGGCTCACTTCAGGTGCTGCATGGAGAGGACACAGAGCACTCGTGTTCTACGGGGCTCCCTGTCATCTTCATGTGGCAGAGCTGACAGTGTTATGTGGATTACTTCGGACCTGGCTTGTTGTTTGGGGATTAATAAAGAGGTAAATGAGGTGTTTTTTTGTCTTTTATTCCAAATAAAGGATTTTTCGCTGTGTGTGTTTCTTTACTTTCACTTACAGGTTAATCATGGAAGGTGTCTCGAGGAGACGCTTGTCATGATTAACCCCGTTATTACCTTGATTGCCACTGCACCAAGGCAATTCGGTATGAGCTGGGTAGAGTCCCGGGACTGGACTCTAATGGATGCGGCAATTCCGGGCGGCTGCTGGGTGATATTGTTAGGGTGGTGGGCTCCCCATAACGTGGCCCTCTCCATCCTGACAATACCAGCCTCCAGCCGTGTGGCTTTATTCTGGCTGGTATCAAAATTGGGGGGAGCCTCATTTTTTTTTTTTTTTTTAATTACTTATTTATTTATTTTACTGCACGATATAGACCCGCCCATCAGCGGCTGTGATTGGTTGCAGTGAGACAGCTGTCACTCATGGTGGAGGCGTGTCTGACTGCAACCAATCATGGGTGCCGGTGGGCGGGGAAGGCACGGAATACCTGAATGAATAATGAAGCAGCAGCCATTTTCAAAAGAGGAAAAGCCACCGGAGATTTGTGACAGCTGTGCAGCGAGGCGCTCGTGATCGGTGAGTAGGAAAGAGAAAAAGATTGTGCTGGGGATGCAGGATGCATTCAGATACGCAACGTGCGCACATACTTACTGTGAAAAGCCACGCATTGGTGATCGAACCGTTCTCGAACGTAACTTGAACTGACGAACTTTAAGAAAATCGTTTGAGTTCGTCGAACGACTCGAACACCCCCCAAAATCACTAGAACTTGAAATTGGCGAACAATTCGACTCGAACATTGCTCAACTCTAATCATCAGCTACAGGACAGTGGGGGAGGGGTCAGTAAAGTGCAGCTGTGGAGAAGGGGCAGGGTAGTGCAGCTGTTGGGGCAAATAGGAGGATAGGTGTAGGAGAGAAGAGAGGAGTGGGAAGGGGGCAAGAGAGTGTATCTGTGAGGGTCAAATAGGAGGATAGGTGAAGGAGAGAAGAGAGGAGTGGGGAGTCGGCAAGAGAGTATCTGTGCTGCCCCTGTGCAGACCGGGGTGCTCGGATCCGGGGTGGTCGTGGCTCGAGTGGTCCGAACCTGGGCTCGGCACCCATTCCGATCCTTGAAAGGGGATTATTTACAGGGGAGAAGCGCGTGACGCCACCTGCTGGTCGCGGTAACGGGAGTACTGCCACTGCTGGAGGGAGTACCGGGGTAGATGGTGTGGAGCAGCAATATGTCAGTCCCTCCGCAGGTAGGGAAGGCCCCGGCCTCTGGGGTTTTTGGTGAAATTGTTTGGGAGTGCAGGGTGCAGGGGAACCAGGGTACTCACTGTGGGGGTCTTGTTGGCACTGTATCTCCACCCTCTGGCTGATCTCTCGCTGCTGTATGATGCAGTAAAATTTGTGTCACAGTTCCCGCAGGCCCTACTTATATGTATGGGTGATTTCAATTTGATACATCCTGAACTGGACAGATTTGGGTCACATACTTCTGCAATTCCACAGATACCTCTTACTAAATTGGCTTATTTCTTGTAGGACATCGGTTGGGTGGATATGTGGTGACTCCACAATCCAGTTCTGAAAGAATTCACCTGTTACACCCCTGGTAAGAATTCTCTATCCCGTATCGATTATGTGTACGTCAATGCCAGAACCTGTTCACTGATTTTTCACATTGAGCATTTGGCCAGGGCGATATCTGACCATTCTTCTATATTTGTATAGCTCCGATTGCGGGATTTGGTGCTACGTAGGTTGATGCGTCGCATTAACCCTTGGTGGTTGATTCTATTTGGCCCTAATGATCGAATTTCAGATCAAATTAATGTCTTTATGTTCGACAACGATATTGGAGATAATCATTCGATGTTTTGGGATACATTTAAGGCATATTTAAGGGGTTGCTGTTATTCCACCATAACATACATTAAAAAGGAGGCGGCTAGGGAAGAGACTGAGAGGGCAGATAGTTGCATGTCTAGAGAGAATGAGTTTGTGGCTGATCCATCGGATGCTAGGCACTCTTCCTGGTTACAGGCGGGTAGATAGTATCTGCAGTTCCTGCGCGACAAAAGTAAAAGGAACATTTATTTCACTAAACAGAGATATTTTCAGCAGGGGAAAAAATCGAGTAGTCTCCTTGCTTTTCTAGTCCACTAAAATAATAGCTCCCCTGCCATACTTAAATTATGCACACCGCAGGGAAACATTGTTTCCACTAATGATCACATTGTACAGACCTTTGCCATGTTCTACGAGGAACTTTATCAATCTCAGCTATGTCATGATAGAGAGAATATTCAAGACTATTTGAGTTCCCACAATTTTCCTATGTTGTCTTCTGAACAGTCAGTCATGATGGATTCTGATATCAGCTTAGAGGAGCTAGAGAAAGCATTATCAGACATAAACAGGGGAAGAGCATTGGGACCACATGGACTCCCTATTAAAATATTTTCCCAGTATAGTGCAGAGATTCTCCCCAACCTGTTGAAACTTTTTAATGCCTCCTTCCGGAATGGATGCCTATCAGATTCCTTCTATGAAGCAACCATAGTATTAATTTTGAAACCGGATAACGATCCACTAGACTCTTGCTCCTATCACCCCATATATTTACTAAATGCAGATTACAAACTACTCACCGTCACCAAAGCCCTAGCTAATAGACTGAATAAAGTAATAGATGCCATTATTCACAAAGATCAGGTGGGGTTCATGCTGGGTAGGAGCACCTCAAACAATTTGAGGAGGGCACAGATAGTTCTGCAGATGGGGATCAGGGAGGAGAAGGATTGGGCCTTGGTGCCAATGCCTTTGATTCCATAGAATGGCCATACCTATAAGAGGTCTTGCGAGAGTTTGGGTTTGGGAGTAATTTTGTACAATGGATCAAATTAATATACAAGTGCCGTAGCGCTAATATTCAGTTGAATGAAGATATATCAGATACTTTTTGTCTGGGTAGGGGCACTTGGCAAGGTTGCCCCTATTTTTGACATATGTTTTGTTCCCCCTCCCATTATGTAGTAATATCCTCTATTTTGCTCTAATGCCCCCCATCCTGGGCCCCTTCCCAGTATATATGCCCCCCATCCTGGGCTCTTCCTAGTATTTATGTCCCCCATATTGGTATATATGACCACAATTCTGGGCCTATCCTAATATATCCTCATGTACAGCACCATGGAATTAATGGTGCTCTAAAAGTAAATAATAATATGTCCCCATCCTGGTATACATGGCCCCCATCCTGGTATATATGTTACAAATCCTGGTGAATATGACCCTATCCTGGTATATATCACCTCATGCTGGGCCCATCCTGGTAAATATCTTTCCAATCCTGGTATATATGTTCCAAATCCTGGTATATTTGGCCTCCATCCTGGTATAAAT
Source organism: Anomaloglossus baeobatrachus (assembly GCF_048569485.1). Lineage (NCBI taxonomy): Eukaryota > Metazoa > Chordata > Amphibia > Anura > Aromobatidae > Anomaloglossus > Anomaloglossus baeobatrachus. Next base: position 186,370,278 of record NC_134353.1, on the reverse strand, counting down.
GGCCCCCATCTTAGTATATATCTCCATCATTGTATTTATGACCCCCATCCTAGTATATATGTCTCACATCCTTGTATATATGAACAAAAATCTGGAAAATATATCCAAAAACCTGGTATATACAGTATGTCCCTGGTCCCCCATCTTGGTATATATGACCCCCATCCTAGTATATATGTCTCCCATCCTTGTTTTATGTACATAAATCTGGTAACTATGTCCCCCATCCTTCTATATATATCCCAAATTCTGGTATACCTGATCCTCATTCGGGTATATATGTCCCCCATTCTGCTATATATGGCCCAATATGGTATATGTGGCCAAAATGTCATATATGTAACCATCCTGGGCTCATCCTGGTATATATGGCCCCAAAATTCAGTGTCTGGCCTCTGATTGGCCGGCAGTGTGTTTAGCAGTGCAGGGAGACAATGGGTCTCTGTCCTGCTATACACTTCAGGTGGATGTGTGTCCTCTGATGCACATCCAGCTAAAGAAGGTGTTGGGGTCTGTGAGCGCCTGTAGCCCAGGGCCTGATTGCGATCACAACCTCTCCAACCATGATTGTTATGTCCCTGTACATAGCCCTGATATATATGAGGAAGAGACAAATAAAAAAATTAGAAACAGATAGGTGTGTACAGAGACCAGTATTTGGGTATGGCTCCCTGAATGTATCCAGGTAACTCTAAAAGGAATATTCTATATGGACAACTATAACCCAAAGAGAGGGAAGAGAAAGAGTGACACATCTCCCCCTGTGTTTTATATGGCCCCCTATGGATGGCACAGCTCCCTCTATGTTTGATATGGCCCCCTATGGATGGCACACCTCTCCCTGTGTTTGATATAGCGCCCATGCTGCTGCCCATAGTAAAATAAAACACTCTTTCCTTACCTTCTCCAGTGCTGCAATCCTGGTGTCTCCCTCTGTGCTGCTCAGCAACTGCACTTCCTGGTTCTCGGTGCTGGTCATGCGATCGGCACAGCAGAGGGATATCATCTCTGCGTGCCTGATCACAGCGGCAGCAGAGAGACCGGGAGATCAGCGCTGGAGGCGGTAAGTAAAGAGTTTTTTATTTTACTATGGGCAGAAGCATGGAGGTCATATCTAACACAGGGGGGTGAATGTGCCATCAAAGGGGGGCGCAGGCACATATAATATGCGCTGCTCCCCCAGCCCATCACTGCGGTGCGGTTTCAGCACCACGGTGATGGACAGCGGCAGTGCATATTATATGAGCGGGAGCAGGAGATCTCCCGCTGCCTCCTGCAGCCTTCACCAGCCTCCTCCAGCCTCCAGCACCGCTCCAGAGCTGCCCCCACCTCCCCTGGGCCCTGTAGTATATAATCCGTATATACGGATTATAATACGCACCCCTACTTTCCCCCAAAGTTTGGGGGAACAAAAGTGCGTCTTATAAAGCGAAAAATATGGTAATTTTCTTTCTAAATCCCTATCTTTTTAGAGCCATAATCTAATCTATTTTTCAATGTACTTGCATTAAAAATTTCCTGTCGTTTGTTAACTACCCTATCTGATTACTTTAGTATTTTTCCCTACTTCCTTATGATAACTCCTTGCCCAGTGCATCCTGGGATACGCAAATATAGCGACATCAGAGGGCAGAGGCAGCAGTCACTGCCGCAGCCTCTGCCCCTCCATGAAATGAAGCGTCATCAGTGAAGTGCATTTATGGGTTGAGCTCCTGATGATGGATTTGGTAAATGCTCATAAATTGATTGTGGTTGTGATGACTTATTTATGTGCTGATAATGGTTCTGGTAATGAAGTTGTGTACTGACGGTGGTTCTGGTGATTTTTCAATGTAGATGTTGTAATCTTTAATTTATTACACATGATACTTGATCATTATAGGTTCATTGTGCTGGGCAGATAATATAGTCGTCTGAATTAGGCCATATTTGTCAGCTGAACAACTGATTAACTAATGCCCCAAACATATAGACAACTGTGCTCATTCGGCTGGCAGCTATCTCATCAGACTCTCCCATATTCAGAACTGCTCACTTTGCCAAAAGTTCCTGTGTCCTCTATTAAGAGAGCTACTGCCAGATATCTCTAATGGTTTATCATTGTAGAAAATATAAGGTTCTTCAGTCCTAAATCTGACAAGAGAGAATCCTATCTCCCCGGACATCATCAGTTAGAGGCACCCATACACATTGGATGGCAGATTCTGACAACTTTTCTTTGTGTATGGGAGGGGTTAACTACTATCTAAAGGGTATGTACACACAATGTCTTTTAGACACCTGCATATTCCAAGGATTTTTGAGCCAGAAGATGCTTCAGGACACACTGGTTTCTTTTGTGCTATAGCTACTTTCTTTCTTTCTTTTTCAGTAATCTTTTGGGGACCGTTTTTAATTAAATTGTACTAATTTTAGAGTGAGCAGCTTACAAGGAGAAGTCGCCTCAGGAATGGTCGTATCACTTTGTTCAACCATTTCACATCTTTGGAAACTTGGTGCGGTTAAAAGAAGCTCAAAGGACTGAACGTATGATCAGCAAGTAAAGCAACCACATGTTTGCCATTACTGTAACTGAGAGAGTACACTTCAATTTATGAGGTGCTTGTCTCCAAAAGCAAAAGTTCTGCACAATATATGGGAGCCAAACTGGCATATTTGCCTGGTATCAAAATATGAGGGACCTCATGCTGCTTTTTTATTATTTATGGAAATAATTAAAAAAAATGACATGCAGTCCACCCAAATTTCATTCACAGCCAATATAAAGCTAACAGCTAGAGTCTGGTGTTCTCAGACTGGGGAGGTCCATGGTAACATTTAGGGGTAGCATTTTTTGATCGCTTTCAGTATAATGCTGGGATCACACTTTTGTGTTCTAAACTGAGTACTTACATTGGGGTTTCCTTGTAAATCCCAAAAAAAGCAATTCAGAAGAAACCCCCTATGGAACCATTCTAATGTGGCAGATTGAGCCACTTTAAACTCCTTTTGTATGTGTTTCAGTGGTATCCAACTTTTTAGGCATGCAAACAGATGTGGTCATCCATACTTGTGCACTAAATATATGACTAAAATGATGGGACACAGCCAGAATAAAAACCAGACAGAGTCCAAAGTGACTCCATCAGCCTCATTATAGTGAGCGGTTCCTTCGTGGGTTTTTTCTGATTTGTGGTATTACAGATTTACACGCAAACCTAAACGCAGAGAGAGAGGGTGCAGTAGTGAAATGTGAACCAAGGCTTTTTCTGATTTTTGGGAGGTAGAATGAACAAATCAACAGCAGTACAAGAATACTTCTTATTTTATTTTACTCCTTATGTCATTGCAATTATATAGATACCAGATTTATATAGGCTTTTTTATGTTTTTCTACTATAACACCGTAAACATGCTTTTTTTATATAAAAAAATAGTTTGTTTGTGGCTCTATTCTAAGAGCTGTGACTCTTATTTTTGGTGAACAGAGTTTGTTTTGCAGGATGATTTGGAGTATTTTATGGTACCATTTTGGGATATATATAATTTTTTTTATAGCTTTTTATTCCGACTTTTCAGATGTAGAATGAATAAAACCCAGCAATTCACTTATTGTTTTTATTTGTTTATTTATTTTTTCTGAGGTTCGACATGCAGTAAAAGTGATAAAACCAATTTATTGTTCTGGTCAGTAAAATGATAGCAATGCCAGATTTATATAGTTTTTTTTTTTGCTTTGCTACTTTTACACACTAAAAACAATATTTTACAAAAATGATTTTGTTTGTGCATTGACATATTTTTAGGGCTTGTTCGCACGTTAATGCTGAAATTTCTTCAGCGATTTGACAGCACATGTGCACTTCAAATCGCTGCAGAAACACTGCGTAATGGATGCAGTGTTTCAGCAGAATAAATGCCGAATTCATGCACTCGGGATGCTGCCCCCACCATAGACAGAGTGGGAGCTGCATCCAAAGTGCACAAATTAATTGACATGCTGCTTTTATGAACGCACGGATTTGGATCAAAATTTTGGCATCCAAACTGCTGCGTTCAAAAAAGCAACATGCTGGGGACGCAGGACGCATGCCTTTACGCTGCAGTGCAATACGCAGCCTAAATGCATGAAATTATGCAACGTGCGCACGAGCCCTTAGAGCTGTAACTTTTTTATTTTTTTTTGCTGTATGAGCCATTTTAGGGCTTTTTTGTGCATGACGATTTGGCTGTTTCGTTTATAGTCTTTTTTTACATATAGCATTTTGATCACTTATCAGTTTTTTTGTCTGTCTGTATGATAAAGAAACAACATTTTTGTCATATTTTCTATTCATTTTTTACGGTGTTCGCCATATAGACTAAGTGACATGACAATTTGATAATTGGGGGTCATTCCGGATGTGGTGATACTAATTATGTGTACGTTTTGTTTGTTTATTTTTGTTTTAAGACAAATGTTGCGTTTTTAGTGGCAAATCGGGTTTTTGTGACCTTTGTGCACTTTTTTATGTGTTGTTTTCCCTTTTTTTTACATATTTTATTTCAATATGTTTACTTTTTTACTTAGTCCCATTTTAGGACATGAATATTGTTTTACTTTGTTCACTGGCCTCATGCATTGCAGTACTTGTGTTATTGCAGTGCTTATAATGCACAGTAGTTGGGCTCCACAAGTAAAAATTAAAAAACACAACTTGCACTCACCTAATCCTGGATCCTAGCCAGACTGCCGGCAGACAGGATAAATGTGTGAGCACACCAATGCTGTGATGTCATCCACACAAATCACATCTCTTGCTGAGGTTTGTTCCTGTAAACAGACACATACTCTCTGACTCATTGCTTTGTTGAAGGACAGGGGGTGACACTTACTACATTTGCATAGGGGGCACCAAAATTGGAGCCATGAACAAGGGTGAAGCCACAACCACTGTCTTTGACTTGCTGTAGATGATTGGTGTTATCTCAGACAGCCTCAGTTGCCACTTTTTTAGATTTTTTTAACAAGTGAAAAGCAGAGTTTGACCAGCCAATCACAGAGATCATCAATGCAGGAAAAAGGGGCACAAAGCCTCTTCTGGGCGATGAGTATTGATAGCAGCTGTAAGGAACAGAAGCAGGGGCATAACAACCGCGGTCACAGAGGTCGCCGCTGGGCCCCCAACCCTGCTAGGTCCAGTCTCGGTGGTGACCTCTGCGACAGCCCTGCAGAGAAACAGCCGGCTCCTCTCAGTGAGGGAGAAGCTGCGCTGTTCCTCTACTTTTGCAGTAGCGTAGCTACCGGGGGGCAAAGGATGCGGCCGCCCTGGGCGCCGTGTTCCCAGGGGCCCCACCTGAAGCTACACCTTGCTGTATACTGCCTTTATGATGTTGTAATGACCGTAGGTCCGAAGAGAATCCAGTGGGTCACAAACTGAGATAGGCAGAAATAAACAAGGGTTTCTTTACTAGGTTGAGAATTAGAGTACGATCCAGAATAAATTATGATTGACTTGAGAACCCCTCAAAGCACTACAAAAGTGAAATTAACACACTCAGTTTTTAGCCGGAATCAATGCGCCGATCTCAGAGTTCCTGGGTTATGTATATTACCACAGGAACCGGAATTAATTTACCTACTCACCAGGTTAAACAAAGAAAAACAATTAACTATAAGGGCAAGAGGTGTAAATCCAATGGGGGCACTCTGAGGGAACCTCTGAGATGGCGCACTGAGTATAACTTATCACCACTAAAAACAAAGCCTTAAATTTCACCAACGTCTGTTTTACACTGAAGAAAGGGATACCCGGGAATCTTAACGCTATGGTACCGTTAACCTCCATGGAAGTTTCACACAGGCCTGTGGTCCGAGTTCGCTGTATATAATTCCAAAGAAGGAAGAAAAAGGAAACACAAAAATCTTCTTCTTGTTCTAAAGATGTCTTCATAAAAACAAACTAATTCATTCCCAAATTTCATTGATTTATTAAATACAAATATATTAATACCACACCTTTTAGTGAGAAAATAGAAAATCAATTTGTCACAGATTCAGACCTATTAATTGGTCACCTCTGGCCTTCAATATCAAGGACAGGTTTTACATAATTATACCGGACAGATTGAGGGGCACTGCAGCCAAATTTGAGATGCTGCCCCCTGACTGCTGGCCCCCTATGCTAGATTAGGTGTCCCCCCCCTGGAAAGACACTGTTTAGCTACCCCTGCTCCTGTGGTATGACCTGCTCTTGCCCCGCCTCCAGGATATAGGTCACCGCGCTGGCCAGCTTCCGGTCTCTCTGTTCAAGGACCCGGACCTGTTTGGACGGCCGGTGTCGTGTACCCGCTCTGGGAGGCGGTGAGAGAGGTATCAGCAGGGAGGGAAGCATTCTGCCCACGGCGCTTTAGCTGTGAGCGGCTCCCTCCCTGCTGAGGCACAAGTGACGTGTGCCGGCGAGCGGTGTTCTGAGGGAACTACCCGCCCGCCGGTCAGCTTGTGCTCGCTGTCATTCACTAACCCCCTCCCCTCCCCTCCCCTAGAATCAGCAGGGAGGGAAGCGTTCTGCCCACGGCGCTGTTAGCTGTGAGCGGTTTCCCTCCCTGCTGAGGCACAGGCGACATGTGCCGGCGAGCGGGGTTCTCTGGGAATTACCCGCCCGCTGGTCAGCTTGTGCTCGCCGTCCATCACAAAACCCCCATCAGCAGGGAGGGAAGCATCCTGCTCGCAACGCTGTTATTTGTGAGCTGCTCCCTCCCTGCTGAGGCTCAGGCTGGTGCCGGCGGGCGGCATTCTGAGGGAACTGCCCGCCTGCCGGTCGGCTTGAGCCCGCCGCTAAGTTTAACCCCTTAACGACCCATCCATGACGTAGTGGGTATGTCATGGATCGTGTGCCGTTAAGCCTCGCCCCCTGCCGCGGGCAGGAGGCGATCCGCGCACATATCAGCTGTTTTTAACAGCTGACATGTGTGTCTGCTAGCCGCGGGTGGAATCGCTTCCACCCGCGGCTATTAACCCCTTACATCTCGCTGCCAAAATCTGGCAGCAAGATGTATATGTGCGCCGCCATAACAGTTACTTACCCAGCCCCCACCGGAAGTCACGTGACATGACCACGTGACTTTCGGCGGTTGCCATAATAGCACAGGGTCATGTGATGACGCCTGTAGCTAACATGACTCACTTCCTCTCAATGCCGGAATATAGCCGGCATTGAAAGTAAAGCACCAAATCTGCAGTTCTCAGCTCTGTAGCTGTGATCTGCAGATAGTGCAGAGCGATCGGATTGCTGATCGCTATAGCCCCCCTAGGGGAACTAGTAAAATAAAAAAAAAAAAAAGTTCAAATCACCCCCCTTTCACCCCATTGAAAATTAAAGGTTTATAAAAAAAAAAAAAAAAAATATACACATATTTGGTATCGCCGAGTTCAAAAATGCCCGATCTATCAAAATATAAAATCAATTGATCTGATCAGTAAATGGCGTAGCAGCAAAAAAATTCCAAACGCCAAAATTACGGGGTGTTTTTTGGTCGCCGCAAACTTTGCGCAAAATGCAATAACAGGCGATCAAAACGTAGCATCTCTGCAAAAAATGGTACCGTTAAAAACGTCAGGTCGAGACGCAAAAAATAAGCAGTCACTGAGCCATAGATCCAAAAACGAAAAATGAGAACGCTATGGGTTTTGGAAAATGGCGCAAAACGTGCGCCACTTTTTTTTTTTGGACCATCACATAGATACATCAGTTTTACCATATAGTGAACACCGTGAATAAAATATCCCAAAAAGTATTGAATTTTTTTATTTTTTTGCCGTTTTCCAGTAAACTATATGGTAAAACCTATGGTTTCATTTAAAAGTACAACTCGTCCGGGTGTCGTGAGCGTCATAGTAGCAGGGTCACATGTGTAGAGCTAGATCCCCCTTTTCTTCAGACTAAGCTCCGGTGCGGTCCCACGGCGGGATGAAGCGCATCTTGGCGTACATTGGCCTGGACAGCAGAGTTGCTGTTGGAATTGGGCAAGGAACATCCAGAGTCGGGCCACCTTTTTCCTGCATAATCTGGCAAGTACCATTATGTGGAAGTGTGGGGTGGAATAAGTGCCCCGGGGGAGGGGTCACGTGATGTCACCAGGCAACAGGTTTTCCTCCCAATTCAACATTCTGTAACTAAGTTAGGTATGACCAACACCGTGGATGTACTGAGGAAATCATACACCCGTTGTAAAAGCTGCTATAGTATCTGCCATTAATACCTCTTGCGGTCGGAATTCCACAGTCTGACTGCTCTAACTGTAAAGAATCCTTTCCTATTTAGCTGTGGAGGAGGAAGTCATGTTCCAGTCCTTTATATTGACCACACATGTATTTATTCATATAAATGAGATCTCCTCCTCCTTTCCTTACAATAATCTAGTTGTCAATTATGTCCACCTAAATATTCTCTAAAAAAAAGAAAAAATATACACAATTTTAGGTTTTGATCTTGGGTGCGTATAACTGGCAAGTGCTCTCCAATGTTTTATCAGACAGCAATCATTCTAATACTATAGAGGGTGCCAAGTAGCTTCATTATTTGAAGCACCTATTATGAATTAAAAAAAAAAAAAAAAGCCCCCCACCCTTTGGGTTTGTCTTTCGTTTTGGAAGGTTTTGCCGCAAGGAAATAGGCTTTATCTGCTATTACTCATTGTATGGAGGTTTATCAGCTTTCGGCCCTGTGGATCCACAGGTATGAACCTCAACTTTGCGTGTAAGGTCATTTCCATTGCGGTCATTTTTTCCCAAGGCGCATTTGCTAGGCTGCCCAGTGCATGACTAAGCGGCAGTGTCACGTTACCCGGAATTGGCACACTGGTCCAACCCTAGGTGGGGAAAGATTAAACGTTATTTTTCCGCTACATGGAATTAGGCACCTGAAAAGGAGGACCTGATGGTGTAGCTGAATTTTACTTTAAGTTTCAACGGCTACATTCACTTCAAGTGCAGGAACGGACAAATTGGTGTGTGGAGTATTTAACAGCAGCAGGTCCAGCTGTTTCGGGATGATTTTCAATACAACAGGGTTTTCACACACGCAGAAAAAAAAAAAAAAGTAGGCTTGGAATAGGGGCCATGTTTCGAGAAACCTACCCCCTGGCTGCAACTTTCCCCCAAGTATGTTGCAGTTGGAAAAGGGGGTGGTTGAAGACTCCAAAAAAGTGGTATGACCAGTTGGTTTACCAAGCCTGGGGGAAAAACCATCTAACCACCTGTCTACAACTTCCCTCATCAGTAAGTGGGCTGATTAGGCTTTTTGGTGTTTAGAATGCACATCAGTCAACGAAAGGTTAAAGTCATAACAGGTATCCGGTTGTCGTGATAGTATTGTTTTACACCTTATTGCATTTCCAATCCCAGGTATTCCCGTTAACTCCATCTGCTGGCAGGATCAAGGGTTTGATTTTTTAAATTCGTAGTGGGATGCCCAGTAAAAGGAGGCCGATGACCCGGCCTCCCGTTACAACACAGACATGACGGGCCTATGGTAAGGTATGCAGCGAGGGGGGTTTACCAGGTGGGTGAAGAGCACGATGATTTTCAAGCAATCCCTTGTTAATATACAACCGGCAGTATTTAGAGATTCTACATCACCAACGGGCACCGTTTTTTCCTGTTGCGAGCAAACTGGTACTGGGTTTTGCATTGTCATTTTTTCAATTGCGGAACTGGACTTGCGTGACCAAGGCTTAGTGGGACCCACGGTATGGAAGGGTTAGAGGATTAGCGGCAAGTGGGTGGATGTTAGGAGGCCTAATACTTCCTAGCTGTTTGCCAACCTAATAAAAGGAACCGGGCTGGGGGGTTATGCCCATTGCGAACTTACTCTTAAAGCATAGTCACATAGGTTGAAGAAAGACTTAGGTCTATCTAGTCAAGCGTTTTCTTCCCTCGCAGTTTTGGGGACCTTTTTCCCCAACCCCTGGTGGGTATGCTCGAGGGTGTTAGTGATGGCCCTTAGACGAGGGGCGACGGGGAGCATTTTTTAACCACAAAGATTTTTTCCCATATTTAGCGCAGTTTTGGCGATAATTCGGTGGTAACTGTTTATTTTGGGTTCTCCAGCTGCAGGATCTGGGTTGTTATCCCCACCCCCCCCAGAACCAGGGAGCTCCTGAGGCGTTGGGTGCAAGTGTGTATGAGCGTGGTTTCAATGGGATGGGGGTTGGCAATGCAAATGCATTTTTGAGGGACGTTTGTACAGAGTTTGTTTTAAAAACAGTCCACCAGTAGACGCGCAAGAGGCTACTGACTGTCATATAGGCTTGCGTAACATTACATATGTTCCAGATTTGTGTATTTTATTAAAAATAATAAAAAAAAAAAAAGTACGTGGGGTTTTGCCAAATCCACCCCAGAGAGAAGAGGGTCTGCTGGTTATGAGAATTTTGCTGGTTACGAGAATTTTCCTTTCTGACAATGTTTTTCTTTTCAGATGTAAGTTGGCCTAGTGTCCGAGCTTAGGTCATGCCCATACTTCTCGGGCAGCGTTAAAAGGTGATCCTCGCCCTGGCGGTCGGTGCTTTGTTTCCATTGACCTGGATGGTAATTGGAGAAGTTGCCGGGGGCTGGTTTAGCTGAGGGCGCTACCTGAGGTGTTCAGGATTGGTGAGCCGCCTTCCACAGTTGACTTGGCGACCCAAGTAAGCGTCACAGATCTGGTCTCCTGCCATCTAGCAGCGCTCCGCCCCATACCCTCATGCGGTAAGAGATGTACAATTTTCCCTGTTATTTTCCGAAGTTAAGATGGGCCAGCCAGAGGTGATTTTCAGCTCATATGCGAACGTATCTTAAGGAAGGATGTGTTATGGAGCTGTCCTTGGCACACGGGCAACCAGTGCCTACCTAAGTTGATTCTGTAAAATATTAAAAAAAAAAAAAAGTTGTTGGTGGGGTACCGCCAGCTGGAAGGTATTAACTTGGCCTTCCTTATGAGGAAGCGGGTACATCTTAAATGATGCTGTTTCGGATATGTTGGTAGTGGGAATGTGCGAGGAGATGGCTCAGGTACGGTGTTTTTTGGGGGGGGTCGCAGCTTCCTAGCGCTGTGCTGCTCTTTGGTGGAAGGGGTAGGAAAAGTGGTGGGGAAATACCCGCACCGGACGGCCGGTGGCGGAAAATTTCCCAAAACCCCGTGGTGTTGGCTGGTAATGCCTAATTTAAAAGCTGCGACCAAAAATTTATGCCAAAGGAAAAGATGAGAGTGTTTTTTCCCTATGCCTCTCCAAAATTGAATAAGTGAAAATAAAAGCAATTTAACTTATAAAGAACGGTGTGGTATCTTTCTAAGGGGGAAAAAGTGGTGTTTGGGTCCTGGCAGTCTGATACAATTCAGATGCATATAGAAACAGGTTCACACATGGAACAAGGGATAACACCATACGGCTAACTTAACTTAAGGACTGTATGTATTCTTCCACAGAACAATTATCACATAGATCATGTAGGCATGCAATCCAGATGAGTCCAAGTAGGTCAATAGGCGTATGATATCCAGTCCCACTAGTAATAGGGTGAACTGCCGACCATCAAATCAATTGGATTCAGTCTTCACCTCGACGCGTTTCCCCACAGAGAAATCTGTGGTTCATCAGGAGGCTATGGAAGGTAAGTGCAGTCTATCAGAATTCAAGCATAATACCATAGATATAGTTCACAGAAAAAACACAGAAAGAACACCAATACTTGTGGATCTAAATAGGCAGAAAAGGATAACAACATCTACTTGCCAAAAGGAAGGATAGTTAGACATGCAGATCCATGGTGCATTTCTTTATCCAGATCAGCAGCAGCACAGAAGAATCCTGTAGTGATGAACAATCTCTAAGGATGTCTTTACCCCGGTCCTGCCACGCAGGGACCCCAGACTTCATCGATATTATCCAATTCCTCCACACAGAACACAATCTCAGGCACACAGCTCTGTAGTAATCATCAGACAGAACACAGGCTTCCTCAGTCCAGAGAACAGCCCACCCCTCAGGAAATTGGAGCCCCTTTCTCTCAGACAACGCAGTCCAATTCCTTCAGCACCGCTCCTGGTTCTTGTGCGGTCACCGATCAGGAGTTGTGTAAACTCTGCTGCATCTCACAGCTGCCTCCCTCAGCCAGCCCCGGCTCAGCACTGCCCCTCTGAGGTAACTCCTGCACCTACAGGGTCTCTGACCCAAAACCCTGCTGATCAGTGCAGGCAGGCAGAACTCACAGGATCCTACTGCACTGCTGAAACAATCACATTTCTGACTCACACTGTCACCACTGCAGCCTGTCAAGAAACTGTAGCAGTGGTGACGAGGCATTGCTGTAACTGGGGAGGGTGAGTATAACTGTATTTGATATTTACTATAGCTGCAACCATATGGACTAAAAATGTATTCTGGACAAACCCCTTTAATATAAATATCAACAGCCTTATTGGATTTTTACTGCATGGCCAAAGCAAACCATTTTAGGATGACTTGTTCCCTTATTTCAACTAAAATGTTATATCTTATTGTCCTTACTTTCCATAGTAGAAGCATCCTCAATAGCTGGTTCATTATTTTTCATTATATTTTAAATGAGTTTAATTATTTCTAGTAGTCATTTTAATTAATAAATTACTAGGCAGACAAAAGACAATCTGTTATAGCACTTGCCATGGCTTTAATGTTAGAATTCTAATAATTTATGAGATATTAGGAACGTTTTTAGAAGTAGCACACAATGAGTGAATCATAATTGCTTTGCTAATGTTCCATTTAGAAAGAATTATAAATGAATAGGTGTTGTATAGTTTTAGATGTTTCTTTTTGCTTTAGTCAGGAAGAAAGCAAGTAATGTATGGACATCTATAGAGATCCACACGAAGGCGGTTCCTAACACTGGTGCTTGGAGTTTACATGTTAATTATAGCTTTATCTCAATAAATACTGTAATTATATTACAAATCTACATAAACTTGTATCAAAACACATGAGGAGACCTTTATGATGGGACCTGGGCCAGTTGTCTGGCGTCAAAATCATGCCTATGTGTGTGCAAGCCATACAAAAAGGTCTATTTCTTACTATACGACACTCCTAAAAAGTACAATCGGTGGAATTAGTAGGAAGGTGTAACTCAAGGTTCAAAGTATATATAGCCAGAAATTGTTGTAAATTATACTATCTATGTCAGGTCAAGAATGGTGTAGATATTGGTTTCAGGAGCATGGCAGCATTAGGAGGCATGTAAATTGTATTAGATTAGGCCCTTTTACTCCAGTGAAAGGCCTTGCTATGAAATGCCAGTATTAGATACTGTCTATATGTACTGTTGGGAATGGTACAACATGCTGGTGATGTTAACCTTTCAAAAGGCAAAAAAATCAGACCTCAAACTAAGGTGTGGCATGCAAACATAAAGTTATAGTTACACATTTGTTAAATTGTATTCTGGTAAGGAAATATTGATTTCCAAATCTAAACTGCCTGTAAATTAATAGTTAAAATACTATTTCTTCAGCATTGCAATATTGAAATAATTTAGAAACACAATAACTTATTTAGATAGATGTAAAACTATATATATATATATATATATATATATATATATATATATATATATAGTACAGACCCAAAGTTTGGACACACCTTCTCATCTCTAGAACAACTGTTAAGCAAGCAGACACTTTGTGCAGCAGGCCTTCATGGTAAAATAGCTTCTAGGAAACCACTGCTAAGGACAGGCAACAAGCAGAAGAGACTTGTTTGGGCTAAAGAACACAAGGAATGGACATTAGACAAGTGGAAATCTATGCTTTGGTCTGATGAGTCCAAACTTGAGATCTTTGGATCCAACCACCGTGTCATTGTAGAAAAGGTGAACGGATGGACTCTACATGACTGGTTCCCACCGTGAAGCATGGAGGAGGAGGTGTGATGGTGTGGGGGTGCTTTGCTGGTGACACTGTTTGGGATTTATTCAAAATTGAAGTCATACAGAACCAGCATGCCTACCACAGCATCTTGCAGCGGCATGCTATTCCATCCGGTTTGCGTTTAGTTGGACCATCATTTATTTTTCAACAGGACAATGACCCCAAACACACCTTCAGGCTGTGTAAGGGCTATTTGACTAAGAAGGAGAGTGATGGGGTGCTACACCAGATGACCTGGTCTCCACAGTCACCAGACCTGAATCCAATTGAGATGGTTTGGGGTGAGCTGGACCGCAGAGTGAAGGCAAAAGGGCCAACAAGTGCTAAGCATCTCTGGGAACTCCTTCAAGACTGTTGGAAAACCATTTCCAATGACTACCTCTTGAAGCTCATCAAGAGAATGCCAAGAGTATGTGTGGCACCCCTGAGGCTTCCGTCGCCACAGAGATATTGCACCTCAGCCAGAGGTGTGATGTCCCATCCTGGGTAAGAATAAGGTCATATGCCCGTCCACAGATTAAACTTGCACACACCAATTGGTAGGCATACACTGGGTCAGGGATAGTGGCAGCAACCCCCCATAGATGTATTCATGGGGCCATAAGTCCCATTTCTGTCCCAATAGTGTGGGTGAGGCCTAGTCAGTGGGTGTGTGGGAGGAGTCAGAAAGTGTGTGTAGACAGGAAACCAGGAAGTTCAAGTTCAGTCAGGAGAGCAGTCTGTGAGAGGGAGGAGGTGAGGGAGGTAGTTACCTCAGGAGAGTGAAGGAGAGAAGTCTAAGGAAGTTCCTGGTGGAGATCCTTGGGTTTAGTTAGGCCCAGGTGACACCTAAATAAAGAAAGAAAGGATTCCAGGGTCATGGAAGGGCATATTGGCTCGTGGCCTGTTCCACTGGAAGATCGGGTGGAGGGATCTGGCTGCATTTGGGGACGGTCCCCAGACAGAGGGAAGAAAGACAATTCCTCAAAAGTAACACTGAAGGCCTAGGGTGGTTGCAAGCGCCCAGGGCCACAACCTGCCACAGATCCCCGGTGAAGGGGGCAAGATACAACTGCGGTTAGCCCCCTTTGTCCAGGCCCTGTGGTAGAGGCTAAGACCAGCCAAGCTAAAACAGTTAAGGCTAAGAAGACAGTAAGGAAAGAGACCCGGACGGGGTGCACCGGTATTCACTTCTGAACTACCCGGGATTGGCGGCGGCCCCTGACAGTGGATCCTCGCACGCCGTGGGCATCCGGTCCGCGGCCGAATTGAACTGAACAGTGAGTAAAACATCTGAACTACAAGCCTGTGTCTGTTCCTTTATACCGCCCTGTCGGCCCTGCACCTCGTCCACAAACACCATAGACTTTACCAAGCACCAAAGGTTGCCCTGGGGTACCCGCTCTACCTGTGGAGAGCAAGAAACCCCTTAGCTGCCATAACATCAGCCCTGGGGGTTCCTTCCAGCAGCTGCACCTCCAAAGATGCAAATTACCACAGGTGGCGTAACGAATTTTTCATAAACTTTAACACTATCATCACTCCCAATACCGCCATATTAACTGACTCCACCAGGGTCACGGAATTGGGCCCCGCCACCGCTGACTACCCTGGACTAGTCCGGCCCGACACCGAGTCACCTAAGGCCCTGGGGTGGGCGAGTCATATGCAAAGTAGTAATGAAAGCAAAAGGTGGCTACTTTGAAAAACCTAGAATATAAAACTTATTTTCAGTTGTTTCACACTTTTTTAAGTATTTAATTTCACATTTTTTAATTCATAGTTTTGATGCCTTCAATGTGAATTTGCAATTTTTTAGAGTCATGAAAATAAAGAAAACTCATTGAATGAGAAGGTGTGTCCAAACGTTTGGTCTGTACTGTATATATATATATATATATATATATATATATATATACCGTATTTTTCGCTTTATAAGACGCACCTGATTATAAGACGCACCCCCAAATTTGGTGAAGGAATAGAGAATTTTTTAATAAAAGGGGTCCGTCTTATAATGCCAGTGTCCGTCTAACAAATAATATAGGGTATATGTCCCTCATGGCCCCCTTATCCTAAAATTAGCCCCCTTAATCTGGATATGGCCACCTTATATTGAACACGTCCCCCAGTGATGCCACGTTTCCCCTATGGCTGGCACACATCCTCTATGGCTAGCACACGGCCCCTGTGGCTGGCACACAGGCCCACTCTGGCTGGCACACAGGCCCACTGTGGCTGGCACACAGGCCCACTATTGCTGCACATCCCCGCTGTGGATGGCACACGGTCCAGTGTGGCTGGCACACGGCCCATTGTGGCTGGCACATGGCCCACTGTGGCTGGCAAACAGGCCCCCTATTGCTGCACACGGCCTCTTGTGGCTGGCACACAGGCCCACTGTGGCTGGCACACAGGCCCACTGTGGCTGGCAAACAGGCCCACTGTGGCAGGCACACAGGCCCACTGTGGCAGGCACACAGGCCCACTGTAGCAGGCACACATCACCCTCTGTTAGATATCGCAATTTAATTTAATTCATCTCTATGAAAGCCTTGTTCTGGCCTTGTTCTGGCTTTCATAGAGTTGCATTGAGAACTTGTAATGTAACTTTTGACTTCAGGCCACTCAGAAGTTATAGGCATAAAATGGTGCCTTGCGGTCAGATCGGCATTTGTAAAAGGTGAAACCACCAGAAGTTGCATATATAACAGCAAGCAAGGGAAACAGATTCAGATCACCCCTCCAATGCTGTAAAAAAAACCTGCTGGATTGATGCTTTAAAGTGGACATTACACTACATTTTACCTGTTGCATAAATGACTAGAAATGAAAGAATGTTTTGCAATTCGAATTCACTGGCTTCACCAAATATTCCCCAAAAGTTTGATTTCCAGCAAATAAATTTGTGTGAATTTCAATACTGGAAAGATCCTAATTGCTTAGAAAATACACCATGGGTGGAGTGGGGAGAAGACAGGGAAAGGGTACCCTGCTGACCATAAGAGCTTACAATCTATAGGAAAGTGAAAGAGAGGACATTGCTGACCATAAGAGCTTACACTCTATTCAGTGGCTCTGGAGATAGAATATTACTCTGTACTCTACTAGTTGGCCAAGACATGTATAAAATATATTTTTTATTTCCAATCTCTGTCATGTAGATCGCTAATTTGCACTAAAACCATGAAGGTGTTAGCAGAGATTTTTTTAATAGGGATATGCTGATAGCACACTACATCCCTCATCTCACAGTATGACAGTAATTGAGGTTTAGTGTGTGATCAGTGCTTGTCCATCAGGTCTAAATGCCGATGCTTTTTTCACCGATACCCGGAATTGATGAAGAGCACTGTCACATATTTCAGCTCTCATTTCACAGTGCAGTCATGTTGTTACAGGAGAGGTGTTGTGTACACATACAGCACTTTACATCAAATACAGGTAAAGGGGCATTATTTCCAATAACTGAGACACATACAGAGCAATGTTTGTAATTACACACTGCCCTTCTTTGTACTGGCCACACAGTAATTGCCAGCAATTAGATCTGTGTGACCTGGTTAGATACTAATATTACCATATCACACAGTGAATGCTGGGTCTGACCTTCTCTGGGGAATATTCTTTTCTCCCCTACATAATGTATCCTTCTAATGATTTTTCATCATAAACAGGAGGCATGTAGTGGTAAACCTTAATGCCCCTAGTGAAGAACAGACAAAAAACCTGATGGCACTCCCAAAACTGCAATGTGAATAGGTGCATAACTGGACATGGTATAAATTACAAAAAAGACAGTTTGCACTCTGGAATGCTAAAGCATGAAAACCATGAATGTAAGAATATAGATATGTATTACCGCTAAAGAAAATGTAGGAAAAATTGAGATATTTAGCATACAAAAACATAATTTTTATATCTGCCCAGTCGCCACATCATGGCATATTTCGTGACTGGGAACCTACTCTGAACTGAAGACTCTCTCTGGATTTAAAAATCTCCTGTGTATGGGCAAGTAGGGACCTGCTATAGTGAATTAAATCACCTGTGTCTATGGTCTTTCATTCATGGTTTTCATGCTTTAGCATTTCAGAGTGCAAACTGTAATTTTTTTGTAATTTGATGTCATGTTCAGTTATGCACCTGTTCACATTGTAGTTTTGGGAGTACCATCAGGTTTTTTTATCTAGATTAATGGGGATCATGCCTTCTGACCGTGCTAGCCCCCCACTAGCCACAGGTGATTTTATCCACTATAGCAGGCTCCTACTTGCCCATACACAGGAGGGGTTTAAACCCAGAGAAAGGCTTCAGTTCAGAGTATGTACCCAGTTACGAGATATGCCGTGACGTAGCAACTGGGCAGATATAAAAATGGCCGTTTTTGTATGCTAAATATTGCAACTTCTCCTAGTGAAGAATCTCTCCTAATGCTCCCTTCATTTTAGTGGATTTTGCATATAAAATTTAGAAGTAATATTACTATAACAGAAATCTTATAGGCATGTAAAATGGGGTGTATGGTTCTGTTTAACATTTATAGCATTGGACTATTTTCCTGTCAGTGAAATAGCCAGACCGTCCTGATAACATTCAGATGTAGAAATGAACAAAATTATGTAGACAGCATAAAGATCACAAATCAGCATTAGATTACATCTCTTCAAGTAATGAAGTAATAATAGTAATACTCAGGGGCGTAACTACCGTGGTCGCAGCGGTCACCATTGTGACTGCGAGTAGCTGCCGGTGACACTCTATGAATCATCATTCTCCCCCCCAGTGCCTGCGCGGTGACGTCACTCCTGTGCGACTGCTGTGCTCAGAGCACAGAGTGCAGGACGGGAGGACGCCGACCAGAGTACTGGGAGAACGAGGAGAGAGGAGGATGGAGAAGCGGTGGAAGAGGAGAGCGGTGAGGACAGAGCAGCGGCGGGGGAACGAGCAGAGAGGTGAGGACAGCAGCGGTGGAACGAGGAGACTTGAAGACAGAGCAGCGGTGGAAAGAAGAGAGAGGGTGAGTACTTGTTGTTTTTTTTATATATATATTAGGGAGTACACGGTGGCCAGAGGCCTGGGGAGGCTGCATTATACATGGAGGCCTGGGGAGACTGGCTGCATTAGTATACATGGAGGCCAGGCCTGGAGAGCCTGGCTGCTATATTATACATGGAGGCCTGGGGAGACTGGCTGCATTAGTACACATGGAGGCCTGGAGAGGCTGGCTGCATTAGTATACATGGAGGCCTGGAGAAGCTGGCTGCATTAGTATACATGGAGGCTTGGAGAGGCTGGCTGCATTAGTATACATGGAGGCCTGGAGAGGCTGGCTGCATTAGTATACATGGAGGCCTGGAGAGGCTGGCTGCATTAGTATACATGGAGGCCTGGAGAGGCTGGCTCCATTAGTATACATGGAGGCCTGGAGAGGCTGGCTGCATTATTATATATGGAGGCCTGGAGAGGCTGGCTGCATTAGTATAGATGGAGGCCTGGAGAGGCTGGCTGCATTAGTATACATGGTGGCCTGGAGAGGCTGTCTGCATTAGTATACTTTGAGGCCTGGGGAGGCTGTCTGCTATATTAAAAATGGAGGCCTGGAGAGGCTGGCTGCTATATTATACATGAAGGCCTGGAGAGGCTGGCTGCTATATTATACATGGAGGCCTGGAGAGGCTGGCTGCTATATTATACATGGAGGCTTGGAGAGGCTGGCTGCTGTATTATACATGGAGGCCTGGAGAGGCTGGCTGCTGTATTATACATGGAGGCCGGCTGCATTATTATACATGGAGGACTGGGGAGGCTAGCTGCTATATTATACATGGAGGCCTGGAGAGGCTGGCTGCTGTATTATACATGGAGGCCTAGAGAGGCTAACTGCTATATTATAAATGGAGGCCTGGAGAGGCTGGCTCCTGTTTTATACATGGAGGCCAGCTGCATTATTATACATGGAGGCCTGGAGAGGCTGGCTGCATTATTATACATGGAGGACAGCTGCATTAGTATACATGGAGGACTGGGGAGGCTGTCTGCTATATTAAACATGGAGGACTGGGGAGGCTGGCTGCTATATTATACATGGAGGCCTGAAGAGGCTGGCTGCTATATTATACATGGAGGCTTGGAGAGGCTGGCTGCTGTATTATACATGGAGGCCTGGAGAGGCTGGCTGCTGTATTATACATGGAGGCCGGCTGCATTATTATAGATGGAGGACTGGGGAGGCTAGCTGCTATATTATATATGGAGGCCTGGAGAGGCTGGCTGCTGTATTATACATGGAGGCCTGGAGAGGCTAGCTGCTATATTATAAATGGAGGCCTGGAGAGGCTGGCTGCAGTATTATACATGGAGGCCAGCTGCATTATTATACATGGAGGCCTGGAGAGGCTGGCTGCATTATTATACATGGAGGCCAGCTGCATTATTATACATGGAGGACTGGGGAGGCTGGCTGCATTATTATACATGGAGGCCTGGAGAGGCTGGCTGCTATAATATACATGGAGGTCTGGAGAGGCAGGCTGCTATATTATACATGGAGGCCTGTAGAGGCTGGCTGCTATATTATACATGGAGGACTGGGGGGGGGAGCTGGCTGCTATATTATACATGGAGGCCTGGAGAGGCTGGCTGCATTATTATACATGAAGGCCGGCTGCATTATTATACATGGAGGCTTGGAGAGGCTGGCTGCTATATTATACATGGAAGCCTGGAGAAGCTGGCTGCTATATTATACATGGAGGCCTGGGGAGGCTGGCTGCATTATTATACATGGAGGCCTAGAGAAGCTGGCTGGTATATTATACATGGAGGCCTGGAGAGGCTGACTGCTATATTATACATGGAGGCCTGGAGAAGCTGGCTGCTATATTATACATGGAGGCCTGGGGAGGCTGGCTGCATTATTATACATGGAGGCCTAGAGAAGCTGGCTGCTATATTATACATGGAGGCCTGGAGAGGCTGGCTGCTATATAATACATGGAGGCCTGGAGAAGCTGGCTGCTATATTATACATGGAGGCCTGGGGAGGCTGGCTGCATTATTATACATGGAGGACTGGGGAGGCGGGCTGCATTATTATATATGGAGGGCTGGGGGGACTGCATAATAAACATGAAGGACACCTTATACATGGACTAAAGGGGTGTATTATACATAGAGGTCTATGGGACTGCATTATACTGGAGGTCTATGGGGCTGCATTATACATGGAGGTCTATGGGGCTGCATAATACAAAATGAAGGACACTTTTTACATGGAATATAGGGGTGCATTATAAAACATGGAGGACTATGTGGTGCAGTATAATATGTGGAGTACTATGGGGTGAATTATAATACATGGAGAACTATGACAAATGCATTATAATTGAAGGGCTACTTTATACATGGAGGCTTATGGGGGTGCATTATAATATATGAAGGACTATGTGGTGCAGTATAATATATGGAGGACTATGGGGTGAATTATAATACATGGAGAACTATGGGAAATGCATTATAATACATGGAGGACTATGGAGGTGCATTCTAATATATGAAGGGTTATCTGGGACCCTTTATTCTATTTGGAAGGCTATGTGAGGGCCATTATAGTATTTGAAGAACTATATACAAGGGGGGGACAAAGATACAAGCAGGGGATGGGAACGTTTTGTGCTGAGGGAAAAAGGCTCTTTCCCTCAGCACCCAACTTTTGCATGCTCTGATTTACATCTTCTCTCAGCACCCAGATTTCCCATGCTCTGATATAGATCTTCTCTCGGCACCCAGCTTTCTCATGCTCTGATATGGGAAAGCTGGGTGCCGAGGACAAGATAAATATCAGAACATAGGAAAGCCGGGTGCTGATAGAGGGATTTCAGTTCATGGGAAACCTGGGTGCTGAGGGTAAGGCCTGTTTCACACGTCAGTGATTCTGGTACGTTTGTGCTTTTTTTAAAACATACCAGAATCATTGACTTACGCAGACCCATTATAATCAATGGGTCTGCTCACACATCAGTGATTTTTCACTGAACGTGTCTCCATGCAGCGTGCACGTGTGGCCGTGATTCTGCACGGAGACTAGTCAGTTTTTTTCTGGCATCACTGATGACCCATGGACCACACTATGGGGTGATCCATGTGTGATCAGTGAAACACGTACCAGAAAATCACGGACATATTAAATATTAAATATTTTCAACTTACCTTGCCTGCGATTCGCTCTAGAGTCTCCACTCTCGGCAGCTTCTGCCTAGCTCATGAATATTCATGAGAGCAGGAAAACCCGACCAGGAATTAGGTGCTGAGAGCGGTGGGCGGACGCTGCAGAGCTGGAGACTTCAGCACCATGGACAGCAGCAGTGAAGGCAGGTGAGTAATGTCCATATGCAATCACGGATCACGGATCATGGATCACGGATTGCACATGGACAACCCACGTGTGCCGTGAATCACGGAACACAGAGGGACATGTTCGTGTTTTACACGTCAGTGAAGAATGTCTGTGTTTTTCACTGACATGTGAAACAGGCCTAAGAGCCAAGTGTCAGCATCATTATCCTGTACCCCGAGTGTCAGTGTCATTATCCCCTACCCCAAGTGTCGGTGTATGTGGAGGGGGGGGCCCAGGTTTGAACTTTGCCCCGGGGCCCATCAAACTCTAGTTACGCCACTGGTAATACTAGTACATCTTTGTCTTCATTCAAGACTTTCATTGTATCAGCTCAATCACATCAAGTTCTGTGTCCTCGATGTCCTGAGCATTTCACAAGTAGTAATCATTGAATATATTTTATTAACACAGTAAATCAGTAAGATGACTTCTGTGCAAATACTCTGTTAGAAAAAAAATAGATGCCATAGGGGCGATTGTATGTATATTTTTTAGTATTATAGAAGAAGTAAAAGATATTAAACTTTCGCAAAGTAAAATTTTTGCTTGGAGATTAACTGTCTTTTGACATGGAAATAAAAAAAATGTAATCAACAAAAATAATGTAAAATATTATTAACCTTTACACGACATTGGACGCACTGGGTACGCCACGAAAGTCAGTACCATTCTGACCAATGACGTACCCAGTACATCATGGCGATCGTGCAGGTTCCTGCGCTGTATCCCTGTGATTGCTGCCAGGTCTCCATCTTATCTTGTAGCCGGGACCCACCTCTCACTGCTGGGAGTGGTTCTCGTGCCGCTCCTAGCAGTTTAACCCCCTAAATACTGCAATTAATGCAATCACAGCATTCAAGAGGCAGGGGGAGGAATCGCTTACCTCTCCCTGGCGATCGTGGGGGTTCTTGTGCTGTACCCCCATGATCACCACCAGGTCATTGGCTGATCTTACAGCTGGGACTCATCTCTCACTGTCAGGAGTGGTGCCCATGCCACTTCTGGCAGTTTAACCCCGTAAATGCTACGACCAATGTAATCACAGCATTCAGGAGGCAGGAAGAGGAATCGTTCACCTCTCCCTGGCGATTGGGTCCTTAAAATGCGATCGCAGGGATCCGATCACTGCCATGGTAACCCTTGGTCTTCACCATGATGACCCCAAATCACCCAGGTACGTATGGCCTTACAGATCACTGAAAGTTTGTGTTCCATAAAGGGACTAAGTAAAAAAGTAAAAATAAAGTTACAAAAAAATGTTAAAAGTATTAAAAAAAAATTGGGGAATATAAACAAAAAAATATAAATATTATAATAAATATGTATATTTATGTAAAAAAAAAAGATAAAAAACTACTCATATTTGGTATTACCGCGTCCATAACAACCCGTGCTATAAAATTGTGGATGCAAGAAAAAACGGTTGTGTGGAGCGCTGGGGTAGAAATTTATCTTGAGAACATTAGATGGATTGACAAGCCTTTTATTATCCCTCTAACTGGCCATAACGCGTTTCGATAGACAAAGCTATCTTCATCAGGTAGTTGTCAAGGATGTGTCTGAACCTTCAGGTAATGCTACTGGGACCAGGTGCAGAAGGGCACGGCGATCGTCCAGACATTAATGGATGCTGTCCCTTTAAGGGCAGGATTTAGTTGTTTTTTTTTCTGTTCCTTGCCAGGTTGAAGAAGCCTTTCCTCCAGCTGGTAATTAAGGGCCATTATAATGTGGGACCTCTCACTCCTCCAGTGCGGGTTATATTCTTCACTTGGAGAAATTACTTGCTCTGGTGTGCATGTTGCTTTAGACTACTGTAGCTGTATTTTCTGAAGATTCGCTCTCAAGATAAGTTGTTGTTTTTCCTTTTTCGCTGGTTATTTTTGTGTTTGTTTTCCTCCCGTGGATTGGTGGGTGGTGGGATTTAGTCCCCTGGTCTGGCTAGGAGACAGGGGCACGTTGGCGAGCCACACCTCCTAACCATTATAGGTACCTGTTGTTTGAGGGCGCCCCAGGGTAAAGGTCATAGCAGGAGCCCTTGGTTCCCCCCCCCCCCCCTTTGTGGTACAGCCTTCCTTATTCCCTGGAGTCCACTTGCTGGGTGTCTCTCCCCACACCCAGTGTGACAATATAACCCGGCTACACAAAATTTGCAGGATTCTTTAAAAAGAAAAACAAAAAAAAAACGTGTTTTGTTGACGTTTTACTTTGTTTTTGTATTATGGATCCTGTTTCTAAATTGACCCAGCAACTTTACAATCTCTCTCTGGAAGTGACTGATATTAAAAAATCCATTCAGGATAGAGTTGATGTGTCTGTTGTGGCCCATTTAGAGCCAAAAATAGCGCTTCCTGATCACTTTTCAGGAGGTAGAGGGAAACTTACAGCCTTCAAGGTGGCCTGTAAATTATATTTTTTTTTTCTTACATCTTACTCTTCTGGTGCAGCTCAGCAGCGGGTCGGCATCATTATCTCCCTCCTGCAAGGGGATCCATCCTCAGTCATGGGCATTTTCATTTCCGGAAGACACCGCTTGTCTCCAGTCAGTTGAGGGCTTCTTTGAAGCTTTGGGCCTTATCTTTGATGACCCTGACCAAGTCTCTTTAGCTGAGTCTAAACTACGTCGCCTGCAGCAGGAAGATTAAAGGGAAGGTATCGCGTTTTTTTATTTTTGTATTAAAAATAGTGATTATGAAATCAAGTATTTCTAATACAAAATGAAAATCCCAACTTATTTAGTTTTTATTTAATTCTTATTTTACTGGAGGCACTGGGGGCTGCCATGCTGGATTTGCTGTCTGTGTAACGACAGTAACTCCTTCCTTTATGGCAGCCCCTGTGCATAGACTCTGATAGTTGGGCTCCGACCCCATGAAGTACGTTACAGTGGGCGTCTGCTGTGACCTGGACGCGCCCCCTGGGCTGTCCAGGACACAGCAGAGGGAGGAGTTCAGCGCCATTATTGTGGAGCTCACAGCGTGTGCTGTTTGCTCCACTTTACCCCTGTCACCTGCCGGGATGTGTGAGTACGGGCCGCCTCCCCTCCCCTCCCCTCGTCACTGTCTCTGATGACATCCCATCCCTCCGTTCTCCCCAGCCCCTGCTCTGCCCCAGCTACTGACGCCGCCCCTCCCCCCCGCCGTTACCGTCTTCAATGACACCCCGCTCCCTCCGTTCTCCCCAGCCCCTACTCTGCCCCAGCTACTGACACCGCCCCTCCCCCCGCCGTTACCGTCTCCAATGACACTCCCCTCCCTCGGTTCTCCCAAGTCCCCGCTCTGCCCGCCGCTGCTGTGTGTGTGTGTGTGTGTGTGTGTGTGCGTGTGTGTATAGCACAAGGTCCTCATCAAGGGTGATTGTGCGTGTGTGTGTGTATAGCACAAGGTCCCCATCAGGGGTGATTGTGTGTGTGTGTGTGTGTGTATAGCACAAGGTCCCCATCAAGGGTGATTGTGCGTGTGTGTGTATAAAGCACAAGGTCCCCATCAAGGGTGATTGTGCGTGTGTGTGTGTATAGCACAAGGTCCCCATCAAGGGTGATTGTGCGTGTGTGTGTGTATAGCACAAGGTCCCCATCAAGGGTGATTGTGCGTGTGTGTGTGTATATAGCACAAGGTCCCCATCAAGGGTGATTGTGCGTGTGTGTGTATGGCACAAGGTCCCCATCAGGGGTGATTGTGTGTGTGTGTGTGTGTGTGGCACAAGGTCCCCATCAGGGGTGATTGTGTGTGTGTGTGTGGCACAAGGTCCCCATCAGCGGTGATTGTGTGTGTGTGTGTGTGCGTGCAACCCACTGCATGTGAATACCTGTGTGTGTGCCGATTATATGTCTGCAGGGTTGTGTATCTAATCCTATCCTGTGTGATACTGTCTGCACGGCTGTGTATCTAATCCTCTCCTGTGTGATACTGTCTGCTGAGCTGTATATCTAATCCTATCCTGTGTGATGTCTGTAAAGCTGTGTATCTAATCTTCTGCTGTGTGATACTGTCTGCAGGGCTGTGTATCTAATCCTCTCCTGTGTGATACTGTCTGCAGGGCTGTGTATCTAATCCTATGTTGTGTGATACTGTCTGCTGAGCCGTGTATCTAATTCTCTACTGTGTGATACTCCTGCTGTCCTTGGTGACACTTTAGACATTTCTGGTCACCAGGAAAATGGCTGTGCATTGTGTCCTTACATGTCATTCTCTGTTATCTGTTGTAAACACTCAGATTAGGAGGGGGAGGCGTGCCATCACACACAGGAGAGCAGACGCCACCCACTTTACGGCAGGCTGTAATCTTAGCTTTTTATACAGTGGAATTTCTGTAGGATTTCAGAAGCTGCTCCCCCTAGTGTTTAACAGTGGAAAATATCAAACTTTTTAATTTTTTTATATTTTGCACAATTAAAAAAAAAAATAATATTTAAACAAAACATTTAAATATTATTACTTTACATTTTTTCAGTTATTTATTTATTTAATTTTTTTGACAATACCTTCCCTTTAATCAGCTGAAGCCTATTGCTCTGAATTTCGTAGATGTTCTACGGATACTAAATGGAATGATCCGTCACTTAGAAGTCAGTTTTGTCATGGGCTGTCTTATAAACTTAAAAATGCTCTCACGGTGCATGATATTCTTTCTTCTCTAGAGGCTGCCATGTCTTTAGCTATATGTGTTGACAGACGCCTCTGTGACCCCCTGGACTAGCCCGGTAGTCACAGGTAGGCCCTTGCATTACACCCGTCCCCCTAAAAAGGTAACAGCAGCCAACCTAAAAACCCTGAGTCACCCCTCTCAGGTCTTGACGTTCACAGCAGAGGGCGGAGCCAGGCGGTTAGCCACACCCACCGAGGAGTTCGGATGGCCTGAGGTGGGAAAACACAACAGATCTGTTAGGAGAGGAGAGTGGAGTAGTTAGAAAGTGAGAACGTCTGTCAGGGATCTGGGTCGTAGTCCGGATACCCTGTGGCCAGGAGGCAGACGGTGGTTGCCACCTGCAGGAGCCGGGAACACGGCTGGTGGAACTGTAAGGGGCCGGGACAGGGTAGTGGCCCGCCGGTACCGAACCGGGGAACCAACCGGAAACCGGAGCACCAGGAGGGGTACTCAGACCCCGAACGAGGTCCAGAAGCCACTGGACCACGTCGAATTTACTGATTGAGGTTTGGACCTTAGGTCCTTTCCCGTCCCAAGACCTGAAAGACAGCAACAGCCCACCGAGGGGAATAGAAAGCCACCGCACAGGCAGAGAGATCCCACGGGCCAGTGGCTCCGGGCAAAATGGGCTCTCCCGACACATACACGCCGGGGAGCGGACTCCTGTTGCTGAAGCGTAGGCAGTCAGAATCTACAAAAGAGGTGCAGGAGAAAGGTGGGGACCACCAACCTGGTGGGGGACCAGACGCAGCCGGCTGCGGGCACCAACCACTATCCTTTTTGGTTTACCAGAGACTCCGGTGTATTTGTCATAGTGAGTACAACAGTGCCATCCGGCCGCGCGCCGCCCTGCACCGCCCAGCCACCACATCACTTCCCAAACAGGTCCCGGGGCCACCATCCCTGCCCACGGAGGGGTTAACATCTTGCTGCACGACCATCTCCCCCGGGTGCCCCGTAACTTCAGCGGTGGTGTCTACACCTTCACCACGTCCCGTGGGTGGCATCACAAACTCAAAACACGGCTCCGGCCATACACCTACCTAACCACCCCCATCGAGATCGCCAGCAATCCCTTGCAGAGCGATGTGACCCCCGGGTCCAGAGGCACTCGAGCCACCTACCAAAAGAGCCCGGATCTGAGTGGCTCGGCTGCGGCCGAGCGCAGGGTGGTACACCTCCGTGAGAGAAGGGGTAGAACTTTTTTTCCAGATGACGTATCTCGAGGTGAAATATTTTCCTCTGGAAGGCAATCAGGTGGTGAGGGGTGGGGGATTGTGGCAGATGAACCCATGATGCTTGGTGGAGCCACCACTTCCCGTGCCTCTCCTGTCATCCGCAAAAAGACTGGATCGTGTTTTTTTTTTTTTGTGGTAAACCCAGTCATTTTATTGAAGCTTGCCCCCTTATTTCTAAATGTCCCGAGGTGCCTGAGTCTTATTTTACAGTTGGTGGGGTGAAATCAGGTTACCATATTTTTCGGACTATAAGACGCACCGGACTATAAGACGCACCCTGGTTTTAGAGGAGGAAAATAAAACTTTAAGCAAAAAAATGTGATCATGATACACTGTTATGGGGCGAGGATCTGCTGCTGACACTGTTATGGGGGTAATGTCCCCAAATTCTCTACTAAGGTACCCCATGCTGGTAATGATCCTCCTGCCTTGTATATGATCCTGCTATAAACCCCCATCCTGCTCATATACCCCCATCCTGTTCATATACTTCCATCCATCCTATTCATATACCCCCCATCCCTCCTGCTCATATACTCCCATGAGAGAGAGAGAGAGAGACAGAGAGAGAGAGAGAGAGATGAATGAATACAGCTGCACTTGATCACTCCAGGCTGTAATTGCCAGGAGTGATCATGCGGACCGGCTTTTTACTATGCGTGCGTCCCCGCTCGTCCTCCCGCCCACCTGTCAGCGCCGGCTTCTGCGCTGAGAAATGGGCGGGAGGATGGGCGTGCATATGTAATGAGCGGGCACACGTGGTCACAGTAGGCTGCTACAGCCTGCTCGTGCCCCCGATGACCCGCTCCACCGCAGCACCTCATTCCCCGCAGCCACAGTCAGACCATCAGACGCACCCCCAACTTTCCCCCAACATTTGGGGGGAAAAAAGTGCATCTTATGGTCCGAAAAATACGGTATATCTTTTTCTTTTACCTGTAGTTCTCGTTTTCTCCTGCCTGCCGAGGTGGCGCTGGAGAGCAAAACTATAAAAATAGATGTTTTTGTGGATAGTGGTGCCGGGGTTTTACATGGTATTAAGTTGACAATGGGATCAGTGAATCATGAGTTTATATGTACAGTTAGGTCCAGAAATATTTGGACAGTGACACAAGTTTTGTTATTTTAGCTGTTTACAAAAACATGTTCAGAAATACAATTATATATATATAATATGGGCTGAAAGTGCACACTCCCAGCTGCAATATGAGAGTTTTCACATCCAAATCGGAGAAAGGGTTTAGGAATCATAGCTCTGTAATGCATAGCCTCCTCTTTTTCAAGGGACCAAAAGTAATTGGACAAGAGACTCTAAGGGCTGCAATTAACTCTGAAGGCGTCTCCCTCGTTAACCTGTAATCAATGAAGTAGTTAAAAGGTCTGGGGTTGATTATAGGTGTGTGGTTTTGCATTTGGAAGCTGTTGCTGTGACCAGACAACATGCGGTCTAAGGAACTCTCAATTGAGGTGAAGCAGAACATCCTGAGGCTGAAAAAAAAGAAAAAATCCATCAGAGAGATAGCAGACATGCTTGGAGTAGCAAAATCAACAGTCGGGTACATTCTGAGAAAAAAGGAATTGACTGGTGAGCTTGGGAACTCAAAAAGGCCTGGGCGTCCACAGATGACAACAGTGGTAGATGATCGCCGCATACTTTCTTTGGTGAAGAAGAACCCGTTCACAACATCAACTGAAGTCCAGAACACTCTCAGTGAAGTAGGTGTATCTGTCTCTAAGTCAACAGTAAAGAGAAGACTCCATGAAAGTAAATACAAAGGGTTCACATCTAGATGCAAACCATTCATCAATTCCAAAAATAGACAGGCCAGAGTTAAATTTGCTGAAAAACACCTCATGAAGCCAGCTCAGTTCTGGAAAAGTATTCTATGGACAGATGAGACAAAGATCAACCTGTACCAGAATGATGGGAAGAAAAAAGTTTGGAAAAGAAAGGGAACGGCACATGATCCAAGGCACACCACATCCTCTGTAAAACATGGTGGAGGCAACGTGATGGCATGGGCATGCATGGCTTTCAATGGCACTAGGTCACTTGTGTTTATTGATGACATAACAGCAGACAAGAGTAGCCGGATGAATTCTGAAGTGTACCGGGATATACTTTCAGCCCAGATTCAGCCAAATGCCGCAAAGTTAATCGGACGGCGCTTCATAGTACAGATGGATAATGACCCCAAGCATACAGCCAAAGCTACCAAGGAGTTCATGAGTGCAAAAAAGTGGAACATTCTGCAATGACCAAGTCAATCACCAGATCTTAACCCAATTGAGCATGCATTTCACTTGCTCAAATCCAGACTTAAGACGGAAAGACCCACAAACAAGCAAGACCTGAAGGCTGCGGCTGTAAAGGCCTGGCAAAGCATTAAGAAGGAGGAAACCCAGCGTTTGGTGATGTCCATGGGTTCCAGACTTAAGGCAGTGATTGCCTCCAAAGGATTCACAACAAAATATTGAACATAAAAATATTTTGTTTGGGTTTGGTTTATTTGTCCAATTACTTTTGACCTCCTAAAATGTGGAGTGTTTGTAAAGAAATGTGTACAATTCCTACAATTTCTATCAGATATTTTTGTTCAAACCTTCAAATTAAACGTTACAATCTGCACTTGAATTCTGTTGTAGAGGTTTCATTTCAAATCCAATGTGGTGGCATGCAGAGCCCAACTCGCGAAAATTGTGTCACTGTCCAAATATTTCTGGACCTAACTGTATGCTGCATGCCTCCCCTGTGTCTGGCCGACACACATACTTCAGATCACACAAACACACACACACACACACACACCCCCACACACACACACACCCACCCCTTTCAAATCATTGCTCCCGGTGATCTCCCAGTAGCTGTGCTCTCCTACGTCTGGCCGACACTCACATCAGACAGCATACACACACCCACACACACCCCTTTCAAATCATTCCTCCCTGTGCTCTCCTGTGAGCGCTCCCAGCAGCTGTACTGCACGCTGTCCTCCTGCTGACACGCACACATCCGATCGCAAACACTCACACACACACTCACACACACTCACCATATCGCATGTACCACTACAATCGCGCGCGCACACACTCACAACATCCGGAGATGTCACATGCTTCTGGCCATGTGATCAAGGTCCTGGAAGATCACAGCACTATATCGCTGTCGAGAATCAAGCAATATCACTGGATGGTGTGTGTGTGTTCCGCTGCAGGACCATGATGTGCTCACCTGCTCCCGGTTGGCGTCTGGTGAGTATGATCGGGGGTCTTCTTTCTTCTGTCTTCTCTCTTCTTTCTTTGGGGGGTCTCCACTGTCTATAGTGAAGTGTCCTGCAGTGTGTTTAACTTTTTCACCACTGCATGACACTTCATTATTGACCGAAGCTATGTCTTATTTTCAGGGGATGTCTTATATTAAAGCATCCCTGAAAACTCCTGCTATGTCTTATTTTTGGGGGACGTCTTATTTTCGGGGAAACACGGTATATGTTGGAAGATCTTCCCACTCCCATTGTGCTGGGTTTACCTTGGTTGATTAAACACAACCCTGTAGTAGATTGGCAGGCGCAACTTATTTCTGATTGGAGTGACTTTTGTTATGATTTGTTTGGGGACCTCCTTATCCGCTGTCTCATCTGTCTCTCTGCCATCCTTTCTTTCTGATTATGACGATATTTTCTCTTATAAAAGATGCCAGGACCTTCCCCCTCATCAGGTGTACGACTGTCCTAGTAATCTTGTTCCCAGAGCTAAGCTACCCAAATCTAGACTGTATAGTTTATTGGGGCCTGAGAGACAGGCTATGAAGGAATTTATTGCCGAAAGTCTAGAGAAGGGAGATATTAGACCTTCATCCTTGCCGATGGTGGCAGGTTTTTTTCTTTGTTAAAAAGAAAGATGGAGGCATTTGTCCTTGTTTGGACTTCCGGGAACTGAATCTTATGACAGTCTGTGACCCGTACCCTCTTCCTCTGATTCCTGATAGGCGGACGCTCTATACATAGTTGTCCCGTGGGTGGTGATCAGGAGAATCCTGTTCCCATTCTGCAACAGGGGGTAGTTGTTTCGGCTCTTTGTCCTGACTTAGAGACTACTGTTTTAGAGGCTCAGTGGGACGCCCCTGCTTCCTGTGCTACAGGAAGACTTTTTGTGCCCTCTGACCTGCGTTACCGACTGATCCAAGCTCATTACGACTCTGTGCTTACCGAACACCCGGGTAATAAAGCTATCTCGGACCTTGTGTCCTGTTGTTTTTGGTGGCCGGGGTTGCAGAAGGAGGTAGCCGATTTTGTGACTGCTTGTGTTGTTTGCGCTCGCGCCAAAGTTCCACATACTTGTCCGTCAGAGTCTCTTTTGCCATTGACCATTCTGGATAAGCCATGGATGCACATTTCCATGGATTTTATCACGGATCTTCCTGTGTCGGCTGGTGAAACTGTGGTATTGGTGGTGGTTGACAGGTTTAGCAAGATGGCGCATTTTATTGCCTTACCTGCTCTTCCCAACACCAAGACTCTGCCGCAGGTTTTTGTGAATGAGATCATGAGACCTCATGGTTTACCTTCTGATGTTGTCGCCGATCGTGACACTCAGTTTGTCTCCAGGTTCTGGAAGGCTTTTTGCACTCGGTTGGTTCAGTTGTCTTATTCCTCCGCATTCCATCCCCAGTCTAACGGTCTGACGGAGTGCACCAACCAGAAGTTGGAGACATATTTGAGGTGTTTTGTTGCTGATAATGAAGAGGATTGGGCATCATTTTTGCCTTTGGCCGCGTTTGTGTGACGCCCTGGGCAAGCCAGGGGTCACAGGTCATAACACCACACGCACCCCACATTCCCTGCAGGAACACCAAGGTCAGACCAGAAACCCTTGTTGCCTTCCTCCAGGGGCTGATGATCACACCAGGGGGTGGAGCCAGGCGGTTGGTCTCCACCCACCGAGGAGTTCACAGCCCTGGAGGCGGGAAAACCAGGCAGTGAGCTCAGGGAAGAGCTTGAGTGAGGAGGGCAGATGAGTTTTAGAGTTGAAAGTAGAAGGAGTAAACAGTGACAGAGAAAAGTGACAGCAAGAAGCCTGAAGTTGGTCCGGGTGTGTGCCCCGGACTGAGACAGCAAGGTTGACAGACGGCGGTGACCGTCTGCAGGAGAGATTGCTCGGAGGTTGCCGAAAGGACCGTGGACGGCTGGTGACCCGGCGGTACCGGAGCGGTATACAAAGAACAGTCAGCACCAGGGCAGGGGCCTTTCGGATCCCGGCAAGGCTAGGAGTCGCCATAATTTGCCAAATCCGTCAGTGAAGGGGACCTCTGGGTCTCCCAACAACAAAGTCCCGATTGAAGGCAACAGTCCGACCGTTAAGGGGAGACACCGCCACCACCAAGGCACCACTTTCCCAGGGCCAGCGCCTGTGGTCAAGAGTGGGGCTCCTCCAGCCCATATCCAAGTCGGGGAGCGGGTTACCGGTGGGAATCCATCGCTACCAAAGACTATACTTAGGTGCAGGGAAGAGATCGTCACCGTCACCGCTAACTGCAGGGAACATCAGCACCGTGGCCGTCCGAGGGACCCGTCCAACCAGCCGTTTGTTTACCGTAGACTGTATCGTGATTACTGGCTGAGTGAGTACCCCGTGCCGTGCGGCACAGCGCGACCCCTGTGCCCCTGCCCCTCCACAGGCCCCATAACCCGCCTGTCCACCATTCCAACCCCATCACTGGGCCCCGGGACCACCAAACCCCCTACCCACGGAGGGGCAAATCAACAACTGGCTGCTCCATACCACCACTCCTGGGCTCCCCAGACAGAGCAGCGGTGGTGCCCACACAATCACCACAACCGTGGGTGGCGTCACGGACAATAAACTATCCCAACAACCAAACCCCTTTCACTCACGGGTGAGGAGCGCCGCTCGAGTCCCCGGGATCCGGCCCATCGCTCGAGCCACCGAGCAGCAGCGGGCCGCAGCAGCAGCGGCAGCCGGACCCGAGCAGTGGGAGAGCGCTGCGTCCCCTCCTCCGCCCGCGACATTTGCCCTTAACAACCGGCGTAATGAATCCACTGGCCAGTCATGATTTTTTGGTGCATATGGTTTCCATCCTCAATTTGGTACCTTTTGTAGTGGGAGGGTCTTCAGGGGTCCTGGAAGAGGAGAATTTTGCCTCTTCTCTCTGTTTGGCGAGGGGTTCTGACTCCGCAATCTGAGACGTATGGGTGACAAGTATAAATGCATGACTGACAGAGTGTACCTGGTCCGGACCTGGTTATGGATAATCTGGTGTGGTTGTCAACACGAAACATGAAGTTGAAGGTGCCATCGTGGAAACTGGGTCCCAGATTCATTGGCCCGTTCAAGATTTCTACCATCATCAACCCAGTGGCTTTCCGTCTTGAGCTGCCTCCCACCCTGAAAATCCATAATGTATTTCACCAGTCCCTTCTTAAGAAGTACAGTGCCTACAAGTAGTATTCAACCCCCTGCAGATTTAGCAGGTTTGATAAGATGCAAATAAGTTAGAGCCTGCAAACTTCAAACAAGAGCAGGATTTATTAACAGATGCATAAATCTTACAAACCAACAAGTTATGTTGCTCAGTTAAATTTTAATAAATTTTCAACATAAAAGTGTGGGTCAATTATTATTCAACCCCTAGGTTTAATATTTTGTGGAATAACCCTTGTTTGCAATTACAGCTAATAATCGTCTTTTATAAGACCTGATCAGGCCGGCACAGGTCTCTGGAGTTATCTTGGCCCACTCCTCCATGCAGATCTTCTCTAAGTTATCTAGGTTCTTTGGGTGTCTCATGTGGACTTTAATCTTGAGCTCCTTCCACAAGTTTTCAATTGGGTTAAGGTCAGGAGACTGACTAGGCCACTGCAACACATTGATTTGTTTTCCCTCTTGAACCAGGCCTTGGTTTTTTTGGCTGTGTGCTTTGGGTCGTTGTCTTGTTGGAAGATGAAATGACGACCCATCTTAAGATCCTTGATGGAGGAGCGGAGGTTCTTGGCCAAAATCTCCAGGTAGGCCGTGCTATCCATCTTCCCATGGATGCGGACCAGATGGCCAGGCCCCTTGGCTGAGAAACAGCCCCACAGCATGATGCTGCCACCACCATGCTTGACTGTAGGGATGGTATTCTTGGGGTCGTATGCAGTGCCATCCAGTCTCCAAACGTCACGTTTGTGGTTGGCAACAAAGATCTCGATCTTGGTCTCATCAGACCAGAGAACCTTGAACCAGTCTGTCTCAGAGTCCTCCAAGTGATCATGAGTAAACTGTAGACGAGCCTTGACATGACGCTTTGAAAGTAAAGGTACCTTACGGGCTCGTCTGGAATGGAGACCATTGAGGTGGAGTACGTTACTTATGGTATTGACTGAAACCAATGTCCCCACTGCCATGAGATCTTCCCGGAGCTCCTGACCCACCCCAGGGCCATGGGGTACTCGGTTCCAGGTGTTGGTTAATGGGATTATGTCACGGGGGCCTGTACCCGGTTCCGTGGCCCTGGTGGTCACTGAAAGTCAATAAATTATTAAAAATAAAAATAAATAAAAAAAAAATAATAAAGAAAAGAAAAAAAAAATAAATAACTAAAAGTATTTCGTGACGCCACCTACGGTTCCAGTATGGTTACTGGGGCTGCAGGTCAGACCTCTGGGGTGATGGTTAGGCAGCCAGTTATTTACGCTTCCCGTAGGTGAAGCGGGGTCCGCAGGGCAGTATTAGTAGTACACAGATATGGCGGCCGTTTTTCTTCACAGCCTTTTCAACTGTCACTTTAGTGCAGCAGCCTATGGCTCCTCAAATGAAGAAATAAAGTATGTCACACCAATTCATTAACTCTGACCAGGTTTTACTTGCAGGTGTTATTAAAGGGGTTCAGTTTCTGATGTTACAGTTTTTGGGTAATCTGGGAACAGTTCAGGATCTCTGCACCAGATTAGTTGGGTGGCCTCCCTGCTGCGCTTTGTTTCTCCTTGGTACTAGGCTGCCTGTAGCTATACCTTGTCCCTCTCTCATTGTCTTCACATGTATGGCAGGCGGCGGGAGCTTCTCTAAGGGGCACTGCTGTACTCACTGCGATCCCTAAGCTCTGTGTAGCGGCTTTGCCTTCAGGTGCTGCTGCGGCCAGGAGATCTGCAGTCTCCCTGGCCCCCGGTCTTTATTGCTGGGCAGATTAGATCTCTCACAATCTCGGACACCGGTGTACGATAATCAGCGCTGTTCCTTGGGGATGAACTGGTCTGGCTCCACCTCCCCGGTCACTCCTCTTTTGCCTCACTCTTGATCCCTCAGGCGGTCACACAGTTACTTGTGCGGGCTAAGCACTGCCCTCTCCACTTTGATGTCTCCCCTCACTCTCTGCTCGCACAGTCTCTTTTTCTCCAACTGTCAACTGTCTCTCTGACTCCGCCTCCAAACCTGGCTTTAAAGGGGACCTCACCTGAACTCGACTTGTAGAGCTCCCCCTCCAGGCTTGAAGTGGAAATGTTGTATGTGGGATTACCTAATGTGGAGATCCTTCCCTGCCCAGGTACAGGTATATTTGTGGCAACTGAACCCTGGGGTGCCACATTCCCCCTTAGTTAAATTCAGTACTCCTGGACTGGGAACACAAACTTATAAAACATTAGGAACAATAAAGAGTAGTACAAAGTCTTAAAAAATAATAATTACAAAAACCAATAAAACAGAAAAATGCAGTCCTTCCGCTGCAAAATGTGAGTATGGTAAATATAAGAAAGTTTTTGACCACTACCAGTTCTGTGGTCTATTGGTCCATAAAAGTTCAAGAAGATGCAAAACTTCATGCAAAAAGTCCTGCAGGCTCAACACGTTTGACGGTTACGGATTTACTTAGTTGCAATAAACAAATAAAATATTTTTACATTTTACTACTACACTTTCTATTTAATATTCTTCTATATAACGGGACGGGGGCTGACCAAAGTTGCTACGGCTAGACCTACGTAATGCCTGTGTCACAACTGGTCGGTGCAGTGTACTGGTACCTAGTGCTGGTGCTATGCGTGCACTATCTACTAGTCTGCATGAGGATCTACGCAATATTGGTATGCGTGAATGTTGTCTTAGTCTTACCATAGGACTGGCAGGATCCCCAATAGCAGGGTTCTCTGGTTCTACTGCGACAGGTAGTTCTTCTGAAACGTTGACCGGTTCCTCCAGTCTGTCTGGGACTTTTACTGGTTGAGCGCCAGTCAATAATGGTATAATTATGGCTCCATTGTACTGAGGCCAACTTTCAGGAAAATCATCAAGTACTGTTCTTATCATCTTCTCTTTCTTTTCCTCTTTAGGTTGAGGTATACAAGGGATTACTTCTTTTTTGCTTCAACAGTTCAGGACATTTTTTAAGGTGGTCTCTAGAAACTGCCGCTGACGTTTTTCCCTTATCCTTGCTGATTAAGCAGATTTTCTTGTTGTCAAATTTAGAGGGCAATACTGTGTATGGTTCTGCTTCCCACTGGTCATCAAGCTTATGGGTCTTTCTTTTTCTTTTTAGAACCATCTCTCCAGGTATTAAAGGAGCAGCTGGTGCATTCTTGTTATAATATTTCTCTTGCCTTTCTCTAATTTGGTCTAGGCTTCTTTCTACGCACTCCTGTACCTTTTTGTACTGCTCTTGGAGCTTAGTGTCCCAATCAGCTTCAGGTGAACTGGTTTCAGGAACAACAATTCCCATTTCTAAGTCAACTGGTAACTTCCTGGGTCTTGCTCTCATCAAGTATGCTGGCGTGCAATTGGTGGAACTCACAGGGATGTTGTTGTACATGTCCACTAAATCAGGCAACTTCTCTGGCCACATGCTTCTTTCTTCCAAGGGCAAGGTTTTCAACAGGGCTATAACCACCTGGTTCATTTTCTCACACATGCCGTTTGTCTGTGGGTGATTCGGTGTGGTTCGGATTTTCTTACATCCATACAGGTTGCAAAACTCCTGGAACACTTCAGCTTCGAACGCAGAACCTTGATCCGTCAACATCTGTTCCGGGTAGCCATGTGGTCTGCAGAAGTAGGCTTGAAAGGTTCTCGCTGCGGTTCTTGCTGTCAAGTCCTTTACAGGTGCTACCACCAGAAACCGGGAATAGTGGTCCACCATAGTGAAGGCATACGTATAACCGGATCTACTGGGTGTCAATTTCACATGGTTCCAAGGCTACAAGGTACAGCGGCTGCTTGGTGACAATTGGTTGTAGTGGAGCTCTTTGACTGTCACGATCCATTCTTCTCAGGTTACATGGGCCACAGTTTCGGCACCAGTTCTCAATGGTAGTTCTCATGCCAACCCAATAGAATCTATTGCGTAACAGTACCTCAAGCTTCTTCCACCCAAAGTGTCCTGCTCTGTCATGGTACGCCTCCAGCACCATCTGAACATCTCTCTTCGGTACCACTATTTGCCACACACTCTCATAGGTTCGGGGGTTGATGTAATGTCTGCATAGCCTACCCTTGTAGATGAACAATCTGCTCTTTTCCTTCCACAGGTGCTGCGCTTCCGGTAGGGCATCTGGTCTAAGACTTGAGTCTGGTTGGATTAATAGCTCTAGGTGAACAGCCGGATCGCTGTCTTGCGTTTCCTCCCACCCATGGTAAGGTAACGGGTTAAGCGTGGCCTCTTGGCGTTTGCCTTTAACACCTTGGTTACACTGGGATGCACTGTTTCGGTGAAAAGCCGGCAGCTCTATCTCTTCTAGCTCATCCGAGTCTTCTCCTGCATCTGGTAAATGGGGCATTCTCGACAATGCATCAGCGTTGGCGTTTTTGCGGCCTGCACGATATTTGATGGTGAAGTCATAGCTTGACAAACGGGCCATCCATCACTGCTTTAGTGCACCTAGCTTTGCGGAGTCCAAGTGAGTAAGCGGGTTGTTATCCGTAAATATGGTAAACTTTGCAGCCGCCAGGTAGTGCTTGAACCGTTCAGTGACGGCCCAGACTAAGGCCAGGAATTCCAGCTTGAACGAACTGTAGTTTTCTGGGTTTCTCTCAGTAGGACGGAGCTTCCTGCTTGCAAAGGCAATTACACGTTCTTTGCCATTCTACACCTGCGACAGCCACATTACTGGCATCTGTGTACAGCACGAATGGCAGATTATAATCAGGGTAGGCCAGGATTTCCTCACCGGTCAGGGCCCACTTCATGTGCTTGAAGGAGTCTTCTTCTTTCTCACCCCATTTAAACGGAGGGCCGGAAGTCTTGCCCTTTTTGGTCTGGCCTACCAGGAGATCTTGCAAAGGTGCCGCTATTTTCGTGAAGTCCTTTATGAACCTCCTGTAGTATCCTACCAACCCCAAGAACTGACGCACCTCTTTGACGGTTGTTGGCTTTAGCCAGTCTCTGATAGCAGTGACCTTTTCAGGGTCTGGTGCCACTCCATCCGCACTGACCACATGCCCAAGATACTGAACCTTCGGCTTCA
Organism: Anomaloglossus baeobatrachus; assembly: GCF_048569485.1. Lineage (NCBI taxonomy): Eukaryota > Metazoa > Chordata > Amphibia > Anura > Aromobatidae > Anomaloglossus > Anomaloglossus baeobatrachus. The sequence continues at coordinate 186,330,659 of NC_134353.1, read as the reverse complement.
GCAAATGGTATTTTGAAGGCTTTAGTTTCATACCAAACTTTGACAATGCTTCAAACACCTCGGCCAGGTGCTCCAGATGTTCCTCATACGTCTTGGAATACACGATGACGTCATCAAGATATATCAGTACAGTCTCGAAGTTTCGGTGCCCCAGGCAACACTCCATCAGCCTTTGGAACGTGCCGGGTGCATTGCAGAGTCCAAACGGCATGCTGTTGAACTCACACAGACCCATCGGCGTCGTGAATGCGGTCTTCTTTCGATTTTCTTCTGCCATGGAAACCTGCCAATACCCACTGGTAAGATCTAAGGTGGAAAAGAAATTAGCAGCTTTCAGTGCAGCAAGTGATTCCTCAATGCGGGGCAACGGGTAAGCATCCTTGTGTGTTATGCGGTTTATCTGCCTATAGTCAACGCACATCCTCATTGTGCCATCTTTCTTTCTTACCAGGACAAGTGGAGCTGACCAGGGTCTACAACGATCTCTAATAACCCCAGCTTCCTTCATTTCCCATAACATATCTTTAGCACACTGATAGTGAGCTGGTGGTATAGGCCTGTATCTCTCTTTTATAGGTGGATGGTCTCCCGTGGGTATGCGATGGTGTACCCCTTTTATCCGCCCAAAGTCTAATGGATGCTTACTAAAGACCCGTTCATATTCCTTCACCACCCGATAAACTCCGTGCCTTTGGTAAGAAGGGGTGGAATTAGTGCCGACATGCAGCTTCTGACACCAGTCCTCCAGCTGTCCCTTGGAGCTGTTGTCCTCCGCCTGGTCGGATGGGGGTCAAGGGTTCCACTGCCTGAATTGAGTTGTTGTTGACAGTGAACAACTTGGCAACAGTAGCATATCTGGGTAGCTTGACCTCTTCCTCTCCACAGTTTAAAACTCGTACAGGTACCCTCCCTTTGTGTACATCAACTATCCCCCTGGCTGTCAGGACTGTGGGCCTACTATCTGAGTACATGGGCTCTACCATTGCCTGGTAATCCCGTCCTCTGAGGCCTATAGCTGCCCGACACCAAATCATCACTTCACTTCTTGGGGGTAACACAATGGGGAATGGGTCGCTTACCCGTACATTGCCGATTTCTCCACCAGACAACTCTACCTGTTGTCTCTGCAGAAGGGCTTTGATTTCTTTCTGTAGGACCCGCTGCTGCCCGATGCTGGCAGTTTCTGCAACCTGCTGGAGCAAGAAAAGAACTTCTCCTAGACAATTTTCAACAACATTAGTACCTAATATCATTGTTGGATTTCTTTCACGACAATCAGTATCCACCACAATAAGTCCTTGGCCCTTTTAGCTCCTCCCTCCCCACCTTTATCATCATCTCCTTGTACCCTACTTGTGATACCGGCTGTCCATTACCAGCATATATAGTAAGGTCTGGGTCTGGGCGAGTGAGCTCAGAATCGGCCCAAAATCTTTTGTAAAGGATATGCGGGATCGTCGTTACCTGTGAGCCAGTGTCCAAGAGAGCAAGTGTAGGAATGCCATCTAGCACGATAGATAGATATGTGGGAGGACGACCATTCCTATCGCGCCAGTTCGATGGGCCTGGTTGTTTTATTCCTGGTGGCCGGCCCGCTGTCCCAGGAGTCGCTGGTTTAAAGGACATGACCTGGCAAAGTGGCCCGCCTCTTTACAACAGCGGCATATAGGTTGTCCTGACGAGTCGTAGCGGTCGTTGGGTCTTCCTCTGGGCAGTGGGTTCCTCCTTCCTCGCATCCACGGGATGTCCTCAGGGCTGTCAGCCAACTGGATCCTCTCCGACGACTGTGGTTTCTGCTGGAGTTGCATGGCCTTTAGGAGCATGGCCACATCTTTTGTCAGCTGCTGTACCTGGGAACGCAAGTCATCAGAGGCACCAGGTATTACAGCCTGTCCATTGATTTCTGCTGGAGTTGAGGAAAGGGACACCACCTCTGAGGGAGAGGTGATGGCTTGCCGCGATTGAGGTGCGGGGTCTGTAGTCACAGGGACTCGCAGTGCTCTAATGGCCCAGTTCTTCAGAGTTACAAAGTCTAGACTCGGATGCTCCATGACCCATAGACGCAGCTGTGTTTGATGAATTGGTGAATGTAGCCCCTCAAGAAACTGTTCAATTAACATTTTATCTTCCTCTCGTGCACTTTCAGGGTCTACCTGCTTTACAGCCCGCAGCGCCTCCTGAAGGTTCAATGCATAATCCCGTATGCTATCCTGCGGTCTTTGTTTGCAGTTGTAAAACCTCATTCTTAAGGCCCCGTCACACTAAGCAACATCGCTAGCAACATCGCTGCTAACGAACAACTTTTGTGACGTTGCTAGCAATGTTGCTGTGTGTGACATCCAGCAACAACCTGGCCCCTGCTGTGAGGTCGTTGGTTGTTGCTGAATGTCCTGGGCCATTTTTTAGTTGTTGCTGTCCTGCTGTGAAGCACAGATCGCTGTGTGTGACAGCGAGACAGCAACAACTAAATGTGCAGGCAGCAGGAGCCGGCTTCTGCAGAGGCTGGTAACCAATGTAAACATCGGGTAACCAAGAAGCCCTGTCCTTGGTTACCCGATATTTACCTTCGATACCAGCCTCCGCCGCTCTCACTGCCTGTGCTGCCGGCTCCTGCTCTGTGCACATGTAGCTGCAGGACACATCGGGTTAATTAACCTGATGTGTGCTGTAAGTAGGAGAGCAAGGAGCCAGCGCTAAGCATTGTGCGCTGCTCCCTGCTCTGTGCACATTTAGCTGCAGCACACATCGGGTAATTAACCTGATGTGTGCTGTAACTAGGAGAGCAGGGAGCCAGTGCTCAGTGTGCACTGCTCCCTGCTCTCTGCACGTGTAGCTCCGTGCAGTGGTAACCAAGGTAAATATCGGGTTGGTTACCCGATATTTACCTTAGTTACCAAGCACAGCATCTTCCACGCGGCGGTGGGGGCTGGTCACTGGTTGCTGGTGAGCTCACCAGCAACTCGTGTAGCCACGCTCCAGCGATCCCTGCCAGGTCAGGTTCCTGGTGGGATCGCTGGAGCGTTGCAGTGTGACAGCTCACCAGCAACCTCCTAGCAACTTACCAGCGATCCCTATCGTTGTTGGGATAGCTGGTAAGTTGCTTAGTGTGACGGGGCCTTTAGCTCAGCTACAGTACGAGTTTCAAAAGCAGCTTTTAAATTAGCAAATATCTGGGTTATTGTCCTTTTATCTGTATTCAGCCAGGATTTAACCTCTTGCTCTGCTGCACCCGTCAGTTGCCCCAGCAAAACGGACACTTTTTGCCTGTCAGTCATAGAGTATATATCCAGGAAATTGCACATCTTTTCTTGAAATTCAGCTAGGCTATTGGGCTCCCCAGCATATTGCGGTAACCATGCCCCTGGGACATACGGCAGAGCAAGCGGCATGATCGGGGCTACAGCTTCAGGTGCTGCAGCTGCTCCAGCGGCATCAGCATTGCCTTGCATCTCCATCCTCGCTATGGCGCAGTTAGTTTTTTCAAATGCTCAAAATGGCGGCAAAGTTCAGTTATTATTAAACAGTTTTCAAGGCACACGTTACCCAGGGTTACTGGGCCTTGTCCAGATCCTGTTCGTGACGCCAAAAGCTGACCCGCCCCAGGGCCGTGGGGTACTCGGTTCCGGGTGTTGGTTAATGGGATTATGTCACGGGGGCCTGTACCCGGTTCCATGGCTCTGGTGGTCCCTGAAAGTCAATAAATAATAAAAATAAATAAATAAAAAAAATAACGAAAAGAAAAAAAAAATAAATAACTAAAAGTATTTTGTGACGCCACCTACGGTTCCAGTATGGTTAATGGGGCTGCAGGTCAGACCTCTGGGGTGATGGTTAGGCAGCCAGTTATTTATGCTTCCCGTAGGTGAAGCGGGGTCCCCAGGGCAGTATTAGTAGTACACAGATATGGCGGCCATTTTTCTTCACAGCCTTTTCAACTGTCACTTTAGTGCAGCAGCCTATGGCTCGTCAAATGAAGAAATAAAGTATGTCACACCAATTCATTAACTCTGACCAGGTTTTACTTGCAGGTGTTATTAAAGGGGTTCAGTTTCTGATGTTACAGTTTTTGGGTAATCTGGGAACAGTTCAGGATCTCTGCACCAGGTTAGTTGTGTGGCCTCCCTGCTGCGCTATGTTTCTCCTTGGTACTAGGCTGCCTGTAGCTATACCTTGTCCCTCTCTCACTGTCTTCACCTGTATGGCAGGCGGCGGGAGCTTCTCTAAGGGGCACTGCTGTACGCACTGCGATCCCTAAGCTCTGTGTAGCGGCTTTGCCTTCAGGTGCTGCTGCGGCCAGGAGATCTGCAGTCTCCCTGGCCCCCGGTCTTTATTGCTGGGCAGATTAGATCCCTCACAATCTCGGACGCCGGTGTCCGATATTCAGCGTTGTTCCTTGGGGATGAACCGATCTGGCTCCACCTCCCCGGTCACTCCTCTTTTGCCTCACTCTTGATCCCTCAGGCGGTCACACAGTTACTTGTGCGGGCTAAGCACTGCCTCCCACTTTGATGTCTCCCCTCACTCTCTGCTCGCACAGTCTCTTTTTCTCCAACTGTCAACTGTCTCTCTGACTCCGCCTCCAAACCTGGCTTTAAAGGGGACCTCACCTGAACTCGACTTGTAGAGCTCCCCCTCCAGGCTTGAAGTGGAAATGTTGTATGTGGGATTACCTAATGTGGAGATCCTTCCCTGCCCAGGTACAGGTATATTTGTGGCAACTGAACCCTGGGGTGCCACACTCCTTCCTTGTTGTCCTTGGGTTAGCCTTGACTCTTCGGACAAGCCTGGCCTCGGCACAGGTGGAAACTTTCAAAGGCTGTCAACGCCGTGGAAGGCTAACAGTAGTTCCATAAGCCTTCCACTTCCGGATGATGCTCCCAACAGTGGAGACAGGTAGGCCCAACTCTTTGGAAAGGGTTTTGTACCCATTGCCAGCCTTGTGACCCTCCACGATCTTGTCTCTGATGGCCTTGGAATGCTCCTTTGTCTTTCCCATGTTGACCAAGTATGAGTGCTGTTCACAAGTTTGGGGAGGGTCTTAATTAGTCAGAAAAGGCTGGAAAAAGAGATAATTAATCCAAACATGTGAAGCTCATTGTTTTTTGTGCCTGAAATACTTCTTAATACTTTAGGATAACCAAACAGAATTCTGGTGGTTTGAGGGGTTGAATAATAAATGACCCTCTGAATAAACTTTTCACAATTTAAAAAAAAAATAAAAAAAGAAGTAACATTCTTTTTTGCTGCAGTGCATCTCACACTTCCAGGCTGATCTACAGTCCAAATGTCACAATGCCAAGTTAATTCCGAATGTGTAAACCTGCTAAATCTGTAGGGGGTTGAATACTACTTGTAGGCACTGTATTCACATCTCTGTTGCCTCCTGCGCCCATTTTGGTTGAAGGGAATCTTGTATTCCCGTCTTCTGCGCAATCCCTTGCAATATTTAGTACATTGGAGACGTTATGGTCTGGAGGACAGGAGTTGGGTTCCGGCATCTGACCTGAATGCTGCCAGGTTGATTCATGCTTTTCATAGGGCACATCCTGCCAGGCCCTGAGTGTCTGGAGGTCACTCCTAGGAGGGGGGATATTGCTACGGATGTGTCTAGACCTTCAGGTACTGCTACTGGGACCAGGTGCAGAAGAGCCTGGCAACTGTCCAGAAATTAATAGATGCTTTCCCTTTAACAGAAAAAAAAACTAAATCCAGTCCCAGAAAGGAGTCATTTAACATTTCTACCATTGGAACCCTACGGAGCTCGAAATTTCTGGAACTTGTAATGTTAAGGGCTGGATTTAGGTTTTTTTCTGTTTCTTGCCAGGTTGGAGGACCCTTTCCTCCAGCTGGTAATTAAGGGCCTTTATAAGGTGGGACCTCTCACACCTCCAGTGCGGGTTATACTCTTCACTTGTAGAAGTTGCTTGCTCTGGTATGCATGTTGCTTCAGACTACTGTAGCTGCATTTTCTGAAGATTCTCTCTCAAGATGAGTTGTTGCTTTTCCTTTTGCTGGTTATTTTTGTGTTTGTTTTTCCCTCCGTGGATTGGTGGGTGGTTAGATTTAGGCGGGCTTTGCACGCTGCGACATCGGTAACAATGTGTTACCGATGCTGCAGCGATAGTCCCGCCCCTGTCGCACGTGCAATATCTAGTGAAAGCTGCCGTAGTGATTATTATCGCTACGGCAGTTTCACACGCACATACCTGCCGTGCGACGTCCCTCTGGCCGGCGACCCGCCTCCTTCCTAAGGGGGCGGGTCGTGCGGCGTCACAGCGACGTCACACGGCAGGCGGCCAATTGAAGGGGAGGGGCGGAGATGAGCAGGATGTAAACATCCCGCCCACCTCCGTCCTTCTCATTGCAGCCGGCGGCAGGTAAGGTGAAGTTCCTCGCTCCTGCGGCTTCATACACAGCTATGTGTGCTGCCGCAGGAATGAGGAACAACATCGCACCTGTCGCTCCACCGGCATTATGGAAATGTCAGAGGCTGCAGCTATGATACGATAATGACGCTTTTGCGCTCGTTCATCGTATCTAGAGTTGAGCGCGGTTCGAGGTTCTCCAGTTCTAGGCTCGAGTGATTTTGGGGCCTGTTCTAGATCGAACTAGAACTCGAGCTTTTTGCAAAAGCTCGATAGTTCTAGAAACGTTCGAGAACTGGTCTAGCAGCAAAAAAACAGCTAATTCCTAGCTGGCTTTCCGCTGTAATAGTGTAAGTCACTCTGTGACTCCCACTATTATGAAATTTCAGTGTATAGTGTGCGGGAACAGAGCCTTCAGATCACTGCTGTTTGTATAATGGCGATCGCCATTTTTTTTTTTTTTTTTTTCCTTGTCTTCCTTCCCTAAGCGCGCGCGTGTAGTGGGGCGGGCCAGCATGTCAGCCAATCCCAGACACACACACAGCTAAGTGGACTTTTAGCCAGAGAAGCAACGGCATGTGTGATAGGATGTCCATGTCACATGTCCCTGCATTATAAAACCGGACATTTTCCTCCAGGACGCCATTATCTCTTCTGCGTCCTTGGTGTCAGACATCACTTGGGCAGCTGCGTCCTGAGTCCTATCGCTGATACAGCTGTATGCGCTCCATACACAGCGCTGGACAGCATAGGGATAGCACTTTCCATCAGTCCTTTTAAGGGCTCGTACCGGCAGGGTCAGAGCCATAGGTGACAGGTCCTGAAAACAGCGACAGCGTCTGTGTAGCAAAGGTCAGGGATTTCGTCGCTGCATTTCCCCATTAGGAGGGATAAAAAGGCAGGCTTCCATTCCTCTACCCAGAGCCCCACAATCCTGGCACTGTACCCTCCTGTCCTCTGCACACTCCAAATCATTATAACTAAGCCATTATACTAGCAAACACTCAGTGTACCTAGTGGCATCCTAAACGTGGCTATTGGACTGTTGTCTAGTCACACTAGTGCAAAGACATTTGCAGCACCTCTACCTGCATTGCACACTCCAACTCATTATAACTAAGTCATTATACTAGCAAACACTCAGTGTACCTAGTGGCATCCTAAACGTGGCTATTGGACTTTGCTATAGTCCCACTAGTGCAAAGACATTTGCAGCACCTCTGCCTGCATTGCACACTCCAACTCATTATAACTAAGCCATTATACTAGCAAACACTCAGTGTACCTAGTGGCATCCTAAACGTGGCTGTTGGACTGTTGTCTAGTCACACTAGTGCAAAGACATTTGCAGCACCTCTACCTGCATTGCACACTCCAACTCATTATAACTAAGCCATTATACTAGCAAACACTCAGTGTACCTAGTGGCATCCTAAACGTGGCTGTTGGACTGTTGTCTAGTCACACTAGTGCAAAGACATTTGCAGCACCTCTACCTGCATTGCACACTCCAACTCATTATAACTAAGCCATTATACTAGCAAACACTCAGTGTACCTAGTGGCATCCTAAACGTGGCTATTGGACTGTTGTCTAGTCACACTAGTGCAAAGACATTTGCAGCACCTCTACCTGCATTGCACACTCCAACTCATTATAACTAAGCCATTATACTAGCAATTTTTGCTGCAAGTTTAAGGGCCATAGTTGCATTGTCTGGGATATTTATTCTTTATTATTCTGCTGTTAATAAAGCTAGACCATCACTGCAATCTACACCACCTCTCAATTTTTACTACCACATTTTCAGTGCACAATCTTGTCACAATCAACATGAGTGGCAAAATGACAGATGCTGGTGGAAAGGGGAAGAGGCGTGGTGGAAAAGGCAAAAAAGGTTTTGTCTGTGGGGAAGGTGGCAAAGCTCCATTATCATCTGCTGAAGATAGACCATCTACCAGGAAAAGTAAGATGTCTACTACTTACCGTGGACAATCCGATGTGCTCGCTTTTTTACGGACACGAACAACAGGAACAAAGGTAGATGATGGCCAAAAAAGGAAAATGCTTGAATGGATCTCAAGTGGTCCAACAAGTGCCCTCTCATCCACTTCAAGTACCGCATCCAAAAAACACCAGTCCTCTGAGTTGTCATCCCAATCAAACTTGCTTTCTCCCAGCTCTGAAGTCTCCATCAGCCCTGCACAGTATGGTGGAACTGAGATGGCTGAGTCTGCAGAGCTGTTCAGTCACACTATAGCCTGGGAATCAGAGGTCTGCTCCCAAGCTACAGTGAGTACAGAACAGGAAATGGTCTGCAGTGATGCCCAGAACCTTTGTGACTCTGATTCAGGCCGTGAGGACCAAGTTTCTGAGCATAATGTTGACCCTTTGTCACAAACTGTAACACCTGTGGTTATAGACAATGAGGAACATACTGATGAAGATGAGACGCAGATACCCGATTGGGATGACAACTTAAATATTCTGTCAGGGCAAGAAGAGGCTCGGTCTGAGGGGGAGGGGAGTGCAAACACAACAATTGATGATGAAGTTCTAGATCCCACCTACTGTCAACCCCCAGTCAGGCACTCGAGGAGGTCAACAGAGGTGGTGGAGGAGGATGCAACTGATGAAGTTACCTTGCGCCTTCCTGGACAGAGACTGAGTACTGGTAGCACGTCTACAACTGCATCCTCAGCCACCACTCTGCCTCTGAGCATTATTCGGGGTGGATCAACAGGTCGCATGGCCTCTAAGCCTTGCCTAGCCTGGTCCTTTTTTGACATAGAAAAAGATCGCCCAAATTATGTGATCTGTAAAATTTGTCATGGTTCTCTTAGTAGAGGTCTAAACCTCAGCAGTTTGACAACTTCTTCCATGAATCGTCACATGAATAAATATCATATGGCCCGGTGGGAAGCTCACCGTGCTGCAATGCGGCCTAGCGGAGCAAACCATCCACCGCCTGCCCCTTCCAGTGCATCCGCGCGCTCGTCATCTTCTAGGACTGTGGGGACAGCTGTCACACCTGTTTTTCCACCCACAACTTCCACCACTGTAACCGCAACAGGCAGTTTGCTTGGTAGGTCGTCAGTTGGTTTGGAAGGGGAAACAAGTGAGTGTGTACAGCTCTCTCAGACATCGATGGCACCAACGTTGGATGAAGGCAACATCATGTCTCCGCCAGCACTTTCCTCACAAACCTGCATTTTTCCAGGGGCACCCTACTCAACACCATCTACACATAGCAGACAGATCTCTGTCCCTCAGATGTGGTCAAATAAAAGGCCACTTCCTGCGACCCATGACAAAGCGAAGAGGTTGACTCTATCCCTCTGTAAGCTGTTGGCTACCGAAATGCTGCCTTTCCGCCTAGTGGACACACAGGATTTTAGAGACCTTATGTCTGTTGCTGTGCCCCAGTACCAGATGCCTAGTCGCCACTACTTCTCTAAGAAAGGTGTGCCCGCGCTACACCAGCATGTCGCACAAAACATCACCGCTTCCTTGAGAAACTCTGTGTGTGAACGGGTGCATTTCACCACCGATACTTGGACCAGTAAGCATGGACAGGGACGTTACATGTCGCTGACTGGGCACTGGGTAACTATGGTGATAGATGGTGAAGGGTCTGCTGCACAAGTCTTGCCGTCCCCACGACTTGTGTGTCAATCCTCTGTCTGTCCAAGTTCCGCCACTGCTTCTGCATCCTCCACCTCATCTGGGTCCTCCACCTCCGCCCCAAGTGTGCCTGGTCAGGCCACCAGCGTTCTCACAGCGCAAAAGGAATCACGCACCCCTCATTACTATGCTGGCAGCAGAGCGCAACGGCATCAGGCGGTCTTTAGCTTGACATGTCTTGGGAATAAGAGTCACACAGCTGAGGAGTTGTGGTCAGCTCTGCGGTCCGAGTTTAATAAATGGTTGTCTCCACTCAACCTGCAGCCTGGTAAGGCCGTGTGCGACAATGCTGCAAACCTGGGTGAGGCCCTTCGCCTGGGCAAGGTGACACACGTACCTTGTATGGCTCACGTGTTGAACCTTGTCGTCCAGCAATTTTTAACACAGTATCCCGGCCTAGATGGCCTTCTGAACAGGGCACGAAAACTGTCTGCTCACTTCCGCCGTTCAAGCGCCGCAGCTGAGCGACTTGCATCGCTCCAGAAGTCTTTCGGCCTGCCGGTTCATCGCCTGAAATGCGATGTGGCAACACGCTGGAATTCAACTCTCCACATGTTACAGCGACTGTGGCAGCACCGCCGAGCCCTGGTGCAATACGTCATGACGTATAGCCTGGGCCAACGAGATGCAGAGGTGGGTCAGATCACCCTGATGGAGTGGTCTCAGATCAAGGACCTATGCACCCTTCTGCACAGTTTCGACATGGCGACGAATATGTTTAGCGCTGACAATGCCATTATCAGCATGACGATTCCAGTCATTTACATGCTGGAGCACACGCTAAACACTATTCGGAGTCAGGGGGGGGGGACAACAGGAAGGGGAGGAACTACAGGAGGATTCATATGCGCAAGACACAACAACATCACCAAGGTCCAGACGTTCATCATCACCAAGGCGACAGGCATGGGACCATGGGGGACAGGGATCAACAAGGGCGCATGGTAGCAGGCGAGATGTTGAGGAAGGTGCAGGAGAACATGAAGAAATGGAGGACGAACGGTCCATGGACATGGAAGACTCAGCGGATGAGGGAGACCTTGGTCAAATTTCAGTTGAAAGAGGTTGGGGGGAGATGTCAGAGGAATAAAGAACGGTTAGCACCTCTATGCCACAAACACAGCGTGGACTTGGTCCGCATGGCTGCGCAAGACACATGAGTGCCTTCTTGTTGCACTACCTCCAACATGACCCTCGTATTGTCAAAATTAGAAGTGATGATGACTACTGGCTTGCCACACTATTAGATCCGCGGTACAAGTCCAAATTTTGTGACATAATTCCAGCCATAGAAAGGGACGCACGTATGCAGGAGTATCAGCAGAAGCTGTTACTCGATCTTAGCTCGGCTTTTCCACCAAACAACCGTGCAGGTGCAGGGAGTGATTCTCCCAGTTGTAACTTGACAAACATGGGACGGTCTCGTCATCTTCAACAGTCTACCCATACCAGTAGGACCGTATCTGGTGCTGGTAACAGCAATTTTATGGAATCTTTTCATAATTTTTTTTAGACCCTCTTTTGCAAGGCCACCAGAGACAACAAGTCTGATACATAGTCAACGGCTGGAGAGGATGATACAGGAGTATCTCCAAATGAACATCGATGCCATGACTTTGCAAATGGAGCCTTGCTCCTTTTGGGCTTCAAATCTAGAAAAATGGCCAGAGCTCTCCAGTTACGCCTTTTAGATTTTGTCGTGTCCAGCTGCCAGCGTTGTCTCTGAACGTGTCTTCAGTGCTGCTGGGTGTGTGCTGACAGATAAGCGCACGCGTCTGTCCAGTGACAATGTGGACAGACTGAGGTTCATCAAAATGAACAAGTCATGGATCCAGAAGGAATTTACAACCACTGTGTCATCCTGGGGAGAGTAAATGCTTGTGGATTTGGAATGTGCTTGATGCAAATCAAAACATCCTGTTTACAACTGGGGCACAACTGCTGCCACTGAAGGGGTGGGTGTGTGTGGGGCCCAATTTTTGGAAAAAAGGGAGACTCCGCTTGGGGTAACCCTTGCTTGCTGTGTTTTTAAAAGAAGCCAAGATGAACAGAGCTGGGATCAGGAAAGACTTTGCTACCTACCCTGGTGTCATCCTGGGGACAGATAAGAATGGTGTATTTTTGAATGTGCTTGATGCAAATCTAGCTGTGAAGTGTACAACTGGGGCACAACTGCTGCCACTGAATGGGTGGGTGTGTGTGGGGCCCAATGTTTGGAAAAAAAGGGAGACTCCGCTTGGAGTCACCTTGCGGTGTTTTACATGATTTTAGAAGGGCGTGCCATGCCTATATCTGTGTGTCCTCCTCTTTTTCCTTGTCCAGCTCTTTTGTTTTCGCATGAGTATATGTCGTTGTCACTTTCCCATGTGTTTGTGTTGTGTTGTGAGTTGTTTGTCACCTTTTGGACACCTTTTGAGGGTGTTTTTCTGTGTTTGTGATTGCCTGCCATTGTTTCCTATGCAGTTCGAGTTCGGTTCGTCGAACGTTCGACGAACCAAACTCGAACGGGACCTCCGTTCGGCGAACCGACCTCGAGCCGAACCGGGACCGGTTCGCTCATCTCTAATCGTATCAAAAAGGATTTGCACGTTGCGATATCAACTGCGACGCCGGATGTGCGTCACTTTCGATTTGACCCCATCGACATCGCACGTGCAATGTCGCAACGTGCAAAGCCGCCCTTAGTCCTAGGGTCTGGCTAAGAGACAGGGGCATGTTGGCGGGCTACACCTCCTAACCATTATAGGTACCTGTGGTTTGAGGGCAAGTGCAGGGCCTCCCAGGGTCAGGGTCAGTGCAGGAGCCCTTGGTTCCCCCCCCTCCTCTTTGTGTTACAGCCTCCCTTATTCCCTGGAGTCCACTTGCTGGGTGTCTCTCCCCACACCCAGCGTGACAGTGGTTTACTTCCTACGTGCTATATAATTATCACACTAGTTAATCCCTTCAGTGAACACGGTAGAAAAAATAAAAAATGTAGCAAAAACTGTCTTTTCGTCAGCTGCTATGCACAAATGAATATTAAGACTTTGGGAATAGAGTTAAGAAATTGCAAATAAGAACTTGTCATGCTCAGCACATTGTAGTGCCCATACATTGTACTCAGCTTGTGCTTTTGAAGATACACAAATTGTAAATTAGACTGGATCTTCTCACTACAACAATACCAAACATGTGGATATACATTGTGGTTTAGACTCAGTTTGGGGCTCCAAAGAGAGGGGGGCATTTGGAATTGGGAGTGCAGATTTAGCTGTATTTTTTTTTTATTTCTACCAGTAACATGAAAGCCCCCTATATAGACAACAGACCTGAGTGGGGTCTTTTTTTTTTGTGGGTTGAGTTGAATACTATTTGTGAAAATTTTGGTCTACAGAACATTTTGTATCAGTTTATAATTATCCTGTGCTCTAAGCTGAGCACTTACAATATGGTTTCTATTTACATTTCAAAAATACGTGTTTCAGGTGAAACCCCCGATAAAGATAGATATTTCCACTGCACTAGGCAATCAGGAAGAGCTGGGTAAAGTGCTGGACTGTGGCATCTAATGGATTCCAGATAGCTGCAGGCTGATATTTTTAGGCTGGGGGGCTCCCAAAAAGCACGGGTCTCCCCAGCCTGAGAATACCAATCCTCAGCTGTCGGGCTTTATCATGGCTGCTTATTAAAATTGGGGGGACCACAGACCGATTTTTTTTTTAAATAATTTATATAAAAATAAGAAAGTTTTTGGGGTGACCTCACCAGTCCTGAGTAGAGTTGAGCAATGTTTGAGGTTCGAGGTTCGCCAATTTCATGTTCGAGTGATTTTGGGGTGGTGTTCCAGTCGTTTGATGAACTCGAACAATTTGCTAAAATTTCGGCAGTTCGAGTGACGTTCGAGAATGGTTCGATCACCTAAAGCGTGGCTTTTTACAGCTACAGTGTGCAGGGAGCCATCGCTGGCAGCCTGCGGTAAGCTGGTAACCAAATGAAATATCAGATATCCAAGCAAAGTGCTTTGCTTAGTAACCCGATGTTTACCCTGGCTACGTGTGCAAAAATCCTCGAAAGACACACAGAAGCACTTCCGTGTGACTTCCATCGGATGCCGCTGCAGTCTGTGTCCCGCTCCAGCCACAGCCCCAGCCCCACCGGCTGCCCGCTCAGCAGTGTCTGCAGCTCCCAGCACTGTAATGTGTCTGCAGCTGCCCACACAGCAGTGACAGCAGCCGCGGTGATGACAAGCGCTGCCATCAGGAGGTTAGTGAAGTTCCTCACCTGCGGTGATGAAGTCCTGCCCTCCCGACGTCAGCGCTGTCACTGTCCTCCATGGCCGCCGCTTGTCACATCTCCTCTCGCTGCGGACCCGAGACTGTCACTAGTGGTGACGTCACAGGTACCTGCGATACTTGGTTGTGAAGGCGGTGGTCCTTGAACTCAGTGACAGCTCTGCTATCAGGAGTGCAGCGATCACCGCCATGACACATGCGACAGAAAACTCCTCCCCAGGCCCTGCCAGGTCACCCCCTATAACACCACCGGTGTTCCCCAGTGTCTCACGGTATCTGTGCAGCGTTGATCCCCCGCGGCCCCCTTCTTCACAATAGACGCTGCCGCATGCACAGAGCGGCTGTCAGCTTAGCTTCCTGTGTTCAGACACAGTGAGTGCTGGTAAACATGCATCTCTAAGCTACTGCAATGCCCTGCTCATGAGGTAAGGAACATAGTTGATCAGGAGAGCTATACTACATTTCCAAATGGAGGTATTTGATTTTATAGTTGCCCGGCTGAACGACTACCAAACATGAGAGTCCGTTATATGCCACAAGAAAACATATCTAAATAGCGAGCTCTGTTGTTTAGTATTCATTCAGCTGGATAACTGGACTTAAAGGGGTATTCCATCTCCAAGATCTTATCCCCAATATATAGTAGGTGGAATAGCAATAATATCAGCAAATACCAATATTTGGAAATGTAGAATAGTTCTCCTGATTAGGCATGCCCTTACCTCATGAGCAGGGCATGGACTCTGCTGCTGTGGACCCGGGGAGAGTGGGTGCAGATTCGTTGCACCCACACTCCTCACATGGAGGGTCTGCACTCCTAGAAAATGAGGGATACGTTCCCTGAGCGTGTCCCCCCCCATATTCTAGATGGTCCACAGTCATTGTGGGACCCCCTTATTTTTTTTCCTTACAATAAATTGGTGAAAGAGGGAATGTTTTGGGGAGTGTTTTGTCAAACACATTTTTTTTGTCTATTTTTTTGTTAGTACTGACAGTTTGTGATGTCAGGTATCTGATAGACGCCATGACATCACAAACTGTTGGGCTTGATGTTAGGTGACCTTACAGCTAGTATCAACCCCATTTATTACCCCGTTTGCCACTGCACCAGGGCACGGGATGAGCTGGGGTGAAGCGCCAGGATTGGCGCATCTAGTGGATGCGCCACTTCTGGGGCACCTGCAGCCTGCTATTTTTAGGCTGTGAAGGGCCAATAACTATGGACCTTCCCACCCTGAGAATACCAAACCACAGCTGTCCGCTTTACCTTGGCTGGTGATCCAATTTGGGGGGGACCCTACTTTTTTTTTGTAATTATTAATCTTTATAAAATAATTATAAAAAAAGAACCTGGGGTGAACTCCAACCAACCACGGTAAAGCTGCCAGCTGTGGATTTCAGGCTACAGCCGTCTCCTTTACCCTAGCTGGCTATCAAAAATGGGGGGACCCCACGTCATTTTTTTTTTTTTAAACTATTTTTTTAAATAAAAAAAATTAATGGGCTTGCCTGTATTTTGATTGCCAGCCAAGGTAATGCCAGGCAGATGGGAGTGGCAACCCATAGCTGTCTGCTTTATCTGCGCTGAGAATCAAAATACATTTTTTTGAATGATTTATTTTTACAGTATTGTGATGTCAAGCAATCAAACAGGGAAGCCCATTTTTTTTTTAGTTATTTAAATAAATAATTAAAAAAAAAATATATGGGCTCCCGCTGCATTTTTTGTATTGCTAGCTAGTAGCTAAGGGTAATCCAAGCAGCTACTGGCTGCTAACCCCCACTGCTTGGTGTTACCTTCACTGGCAATGGAAAATCCAGGGAAGCATTTTTTATTTTTTTTTGCCAAAAAGCTAAAAAAAAAAAAAATAACGTGAGCTTCGCCATATTTTTGTATGCTAGCCAGGTACAGCAGGCAGGTATGGGCTGCCCCCAACCTCCAGCTGCCTATTTGTACCCGGCTGGGAACTAAAAATATAGGGAAGCCCTTTTTTTAATTAAATAATGAATTTCATGACATAATTAAAAAAAAAACCGACGTGGGCTTCGCCCCATTTTTGTGTCCAGCCAGGTACAACTAGGCAGCTGGGGATTTGAATCCGCAGCACAGGTTAGCCCGAGGTTTCTGGGCCCCTCTGCTGCGAATTGCAGTCCGCAGCCGCCCCAGAAAATGATGCTTTCATAGAAGCGCCATCATCTGGCGCTGTATCCAACTCTTCCAGCAGCCCTGAAGCCGGGTGGCTTGCTGGGTAATAATGAGTTAATACTAGCTTTGTTTCACTAGCTAGTATTAAGCCAGAGATTCTTAATGTCAGGCAAGTTTAACCCGGCCATTAAAAATCTCCAATAAGGGTTAAAAAAAAAGGACACCACACAGAGAAAAAATACTTTAATAGAAATAAATACACAGACACACTTAGAGACTCCATGTTTATTACTCCCTCTCATCCCTCCACGATCCTGCTCTTCTGTCTTCTTTCTCCTTCAACCCATGCAACTCTGCTACCTCAGGCAGCACAGCATGGGAGGAAGAACGCTGTTTCTTCCCGTGCAGTCTATTCACTCAGTGAGTGAGCAGAAGCTGCGTGCTGTAAGCGGTGACGTCACAGTTGACAGGCGAGTTACCATAGAAACGGTGTACAATGACGTGATTCCCGGTGCTGCAATTCACCGGCTGTGGCAGCCAGTCCTTGCATGTGGCTGACTCTGTAAAGAGCGCCCACATGCAAGAACGGGGAAGCCAACCATGTGCCAGAGCATCTCGCTGGTACACGGAGATACACAAATGAGCACCACGTACCGGAGAGATGCACTGACAGGACCTAGCGTGACGTCATAGCCATGTGACCAGTCTGTAGCCAATGAGATAATAGACGTGTGACTGGTCACATGCTTTTTTGATGTCACGGAAGGTCCTATCATCAGTGCTGGTTACCGGGAGGACGCAGCGATTATCGTAAGGAAAAGCGTCGGGAGACAGAATGCAGGACAGGTCGCGGGGACCTGTAAGTGTTATGGCAATGTTTATTAACTGTATGTGTACATGTATAATGTGTTTTTATGTGTTTGCCTCCCATTGTTTTCAATGGGGTTTGAGTGGTTCGTCGAATGGTTCGTCGAACAGAGCCTCCGTTCGGCGACCCGAACCGAACTCGAATGCTAGGGGGGTGGCTCATCTTTGAGGTCTTGGTCCATTTGTAAATGGAAAATGGGGTTAACTGTAACACAATCAGGTTAAATGCACAGTTGATTAACATTTGCTCATATACACAACATACGGACACCCCTCACTACACTCTGGTCTCCCTGTACCTGAGTGGTGGCTGACCTAAGTTAGGTCGTGTGGACCTTCTTAGCCCTATGGGTTCACCTAAGATCAGTGGGATAGGGTGATTTACGAGTCCCTCAATCCTAATGTCGGGCACAGCTGTTAGGGACCTACGGAGGCGTGGTGTAGGTGTTGTTGCATCCCTGTGTGCAGACGTTGATGCGGTGCGGATAGACTCTTCTGACCCTGTATCTTCCACGGGTTGTGGGAACATTATGACTGGAACTATCACCACTCCATTCTGCATGGGCCAACCAGCTGGGAAGTCACCCATGATGGTGTGGATCACCTCTTTTTACTTCTCTGTGCCTGGAGTGGGAATAGGACCTTCCTCTACTATCTTCAGGGGCTCCGGACACTTCTTCAGGTGGTCCCTAGAGACGGTGGCCGTGGTCTTCCCCTGGTCACGGCTGACAAGGTAAGTCTTCCTATTCTCCCAATCAGTGGGTTGAACGTCATAGGGGGTTCTCTCCCACTGGTCATCCAGCTTGTGCAGTCTTCTCTTTCTCTTCAATACCACATCCACGGGAGCAAAGGGAGCAGCTTGTTTCTGTCTATTAAAGTGGTGCTCTTGCCTTCCCCTGCTCTGGCTCAGATTCTTCTCCACATACTCTTGGATCTGCCGGTACTGCATCTACCGTTTTGTATCCCAGTCTGTGGTTGGGGAAATGGTCTCAGGGACCTTTTATATCCATGTCCACATCCACCGGCAACCTTCCAGGCCTCGCCCTCATCAGGTACGCTGGTGTACACTTGGTGGAACTGCTAGGGATGTTGTTATACATGTGCACAAGATCGGGCAGTCTTTCAGGCCACAGGCTCCGCTCTTCTAACGGTAAGGTCTTGAGCAGATTGAGGACCAAACGGTTCATCTTCTCACACATCCCGTTGGTTTGGGCATGATATGGCATGGTACGGATCTTCTTTCACCCATACAAACTGCAGAACTCCTGGAAGATCTCGACTTCAAAGGTAGGGCTTGAACAGTAAGCACCTTCTCCGGGTAGCCGTGTGGCCAGCAGAAATACGCCTGGAAGACCCTTGCTGTCGTGCGAGCTGTCAGATCCTTAACGGGTACCACCACCAGGAACCTTGAGTAGTGATCCACTATCGTAAGAGCATTAATATATCCGCTCCTGCTTGGGGTGAGCTTTACATGAGCCAGAGCGACGAGTTCCAGCGGCTGCTGGATGACAATTGGCTGTAACGGGGCTTTCTGGCTGGTGCCATTCTTTCTTCTTACCACGCCCACAATCTCTACACCATGCTTCGATGGATTCTCTCATTCCAGCCCAGTAAAAACGCTCTCTCAGTAGCATTTCCAACTTCTTCCAGCCAAAGTGTCCAGCTCCATCATGAAAAGCCTCTAGGACCACGGGTACGTATGTCTGTGGCACCACAATCTGGCAGATCCTCTCATGAGTCTTGGGGTTAATGAGTCCTCTATACAATTTGCCTTGTTGCAGATACAGCCGGCTCCTCTCCTTCCAAAGCCTCTGGGCTTCTTCTGGGGCAGTGGATTCCAATCTTGCATCAGCTTGAGAAATCATCTCCTTAACCAGCCTGACTGCCGGATCATTATCCTGAGCTTCTTGCCACCCATGGTGGGGTAACGGGTTGAAGGCTGCCTTCTGCTGACCACTGTATGGTCTGGTGTCTTCCAGACTGTCAGGTTGATGGAATGTAGGCAATTCAATCTCTTCCAACTCATCTTCATCCACCCCATCATCAGGTAAGTGTGGCATCCTGGATAACGCATTGTTATTCTTTCGGCCTGCCCTGTACCTTATGGTGAAATCATAATTCGCCAGCCGAGCTATCCAGCGTTGTTCTAGGGTCCCAAGCTTCGCTGTGTCAAGGTGGGTCAGGGGGTTGTTGTCCGTGTATGCAGTGAATTTAGCAGAAGCGAGGTAATGCTTGAACTTCTCTGTCACTGCCCAGACGAGGACCACGAACTCCAGTTTAAAGGAACTATAATTCTCAGGATTCCTTTCCGTGGGATGGAGCTTTCTGCTTGCATAGGCTATTACCTTCTCCTTGCCATTCTGCACCTGGGACAGGACAACACCCAAGCCCATGTTGCTGGCATCAGTGTATAAGATGAACGGAAGACCATAGTCAGTATAGGCCAGGATCTCTTCTCCAGTCAAGGCCTACTTCATCTGCTGAAAGGATTCTTCCTGTTCCTCATTCCAGACGAATGGGGAGCCAGAAGTCTTGCCATGCTTGGGTTGTCCCACCAGGAGATCTTGCATGGGAGCTGCCATCTTGGTGTAGCCTTTGATGAAGCGGCGGTAATAGCCCATTAAGCCCAAGAACTGCCTCACTTCTCTGATGGTGGTAGGTCTTGGCCAGCCCTGGATGGCTGTGATCTTCTCCGGGTCTGGTGCTATCCCTTCTGCACTAACCACATGCCCGAAATATTGAACTTTGGGCTTCAGCAAATGGCATTTGGACGGTTTCAGCTTCATCCCGTACCTGGAGAGGGCCTCGAGCACTTCGGCAAGATGTTCCAGGTGTGCTTCATACGTCGTGGAGTAGACAATGACGTCATCCAAGTATAGCAGGACCGTTTTGAAATTGCGATGTCCCAAACAGCACTCCATCAGCCTCTCGAAGGTTTGTGGTGCATTACACAACCCAAAGGCCATGCTGTTGAACTCGCAGAGACCCATCGGAGTAGTGAAAGCGGTCTTCTCCTGGTCCTCCTCTCCAACAGACACCTGCCAGTAACCACTAGTAAAGTCGAGAGTAGAAAAGTAATTTGCAGTCCTCAATGCAGCCAATGATTCTTCAATACGGGGAAGAGGGTATGCATCTTTGTGAGTTATTTGGTTGATCTTCCGGTAATCCACACACATCCTCATTGTGCCGTCCTTCTTTCTTACTAGGAACAATGGAGCGGCCCAGGGGCTACAGCTATCATGGATGACTCCTGCCTCCTTCATGTTCCTTAACATGTCCTTGGCGCATTGGTAATGTGCGGGTTGAATTGACCTATACCTCTCTTTGATGGGTGGATGCGCACCTGTGGGAATGTGGTGTTGGACCCCTTTGATCCTTCCAAAGTCTAACAGGTGTTTACTGAAGACTTGCCTGTACTCCTGCACTACCCTGTAAACCCCTTCTTTGTGGTGTGCAGGTTTGCAGTCAGTGCCTACATGTAGTTCTTGACACCACTCCTCTAGCTGCTCTGGTGAACTATCACTGGTCGACTGGGATGCAGTGATGGCGGATGCTGTTGTCTGGATGGCATGGGTGTCTACTGTGAACAACTTAGCAATGGTAGCATATCGGGGTAGCTTAACCTCTTCCTCTCCGCAATTCATCACTCTCATGGGCACGCTCCCTTTCCGGACATCAATTATTCCTCTGGCTGCCATTACTGTTGACCAGTGCTCTGACGGCAGAGGCTCTACTACTGCTGGATAATCCTGTCCACAGGTACCTACTGCTGCCCTGCACTAAATCATTATCTCACTTCGCGGAGGCACTACTAGAGGTGCTACATCCATCACTCGTACACCCCCAATCTCTCCACCAGACAAGTTCACCTGTTGCCGCCGCAAGAGGACCCGGATTTCACGTTGCAGAGCCCTCTGCCGGCCCGCTCCTGCAGTTGCAGACAGCTGTTGTAGCAAATGCAACACTTCTCCCATACAATTCTCAATAACATTAGTCCCTAGGACCATTTTTGGGTTACGGTCGCTAGGGTTGTTCTGCACCACAATGAGTCCTTGATGCTCTAGCTCCACTCGCCCCACCTTCAGAGTCACCTCTTTGAACCCCACTTGGGTCATGGGGAGTCCATTGGCCGCAATGATAGTAAGGCCAGAGTCTGGTGGGGTGAGGTCATCGTCAGACCAGTAGCGCTTATACAGTACATAGGGTATGGTTGTTACCTGCGAGCCAGTGTCCAGAAGTGCGAATGTCGGGATACCATCCACAGTGTGGGAGATGATGGGGCGACCTCCGACATACCGCTCACGCCAATCAGCTGGCCCTTGTGGGTCTATTCCTGAGGACTGGCCCTTGGGCTCAGGGGTTGCTCGTTTAAAGGACTCTGGAGAGAATAGTGGCCAGTTTTATTGCATTTGTAACAAACCGGTTGTCCATACTGGTTGCTGTTACTTCTCTGCATCCAAGGGACGTCTTCCAGGCTGTCGGCAAGCTGAATCTTTTCTGGATACTTGGTCTTTTGCTGGAGCTGTAGCGTCAGGAGGATCCTGGCAACATCCTTACTCAGACATTGAACTTGGGACAACAGGTCACCAGGGACTCCGGGAGGCGCTGCGGGTGCCGGTAGGACCAACAGAGGAGGCTTAACAGACACGTGAGAAGTACCAGCTGGCCAGGGTGATGGTATATGGTCACTAGCTTCTGACGTTTGTAAAGCTTTAATGGCCCGGTCCTTTAGAACCGCAAAGTTCAAATCCTGATATTCTAGGGTCCGCAGCCGGAGCTGTTTATTATCTTCGGCTGACCCCAGCCCCTGCAGAAACTGCTCTACCAGCATCTTATTGATCTCCAGCTCAGTAATGGAGTCTATCTGCCTCAGGGTGCGCAGGGCCGTTTGTAGCCTCAAGGCATAGTCCCGGATGCAGTCCTGGGGACGCTGCCGGCAATTGTAAAACTGCATCCGTAATTCCGCTTCCGTGCGGGTTTCAAAAGCGACTTGTAGTTTGTCGAAAATGGCGGCTACCGAAGTCCGGTCCTCGTCGACCCAAGTTTCTACTTCCTGCTCGGCGGCGCCGGTTAGCTGTCCCAACACCACTGATGCGCGCTGCTTGCCAGTCATGGCATACATATCAAGAACAGTGCATATTTTCTTTTTGAATACCTGCAGGGCATCAGGTCGTCCACCATACTGAGGTAACCAAGCAGCGCCGGGCACATAAGGTAAGGTTATCGGCATAACTTGGGTGACTGCCTGGACCATCGGGGCTACCGCTCTTGCATCCGGTGTGGGAGCCACCGCTTCTCCGTCATTCAGCTCCGCCACGGGTGCCGCCGCTCCAGCGGGGGCCGCTGCTCCACCATCCCTCTTGGGCGCTGACATCTTCCGGTTCTTCTCCCTTGGTTTTTCGACAGCCGTCTCGTGGGACCCACTGTCCTTTGTGCTTCCTGTTAGGGGAATCACCAACTTTCGCCCGCGTTCCCAGGGGGCGGGGCTAAAATTTGCACCCTTTCCGGGGAAGAAGACTGTTGGCTTGTTTTTTGTGCCCAAAAATGGCAGCAAAATGGCGGCTGACGAAACTTTTTAAAATGGAGCACCATTTACAGTGCAAAACAAGCCACACTTCCACCAGGTAGGTGGATGGGTTACAATCCAGTTCGTGACGCCCGGTTTTGAGGTGTGCCACCCCCACGCCAGCAGACGGGCTGCTCGGATCCAGATCCGCAGTGGATCGAGGGGTTTCCAGACCCGGGGACACTCAAATAAAAGGGGCGTATAAGTACAAGGATTGCTGTGGATACTTTGTGACGCCACCCACGATGTGTGGTAATATGGAGTACCACAACTGCTGTTAGAAAGCACCTGGGGGCGATAAAGTGGCAGCTGGTTGTTTATCCCCTCTGTGGATAGGGGTGGATGCCCTGGGGCTCAGTGTCCAGGACATGGGGAGTGATGTAGGCCGGAGGTGGCGCGCCGGGCCAGACCGGGGAATGTTGGTGTACTCACTGTTGAATAATTGCACACAAGTCTGTTTGGTAAACCAAGGTGTCAGTGGCCGGCTGCCACGTTCGGGTGTACTCGGGTCCCACACCCGGCTGGTGTACTGATGTCCCTTCCTCTGGCACTCTGTAACTTTCTCAATTCTGGACAATCCCGTATGGAACGGGGAAGTCTGCTCCCAGTGCGGTTGTGGTTGGGAGTCGTGCCCGCGAAAACTGACCCTTGGGATCTCAGTGGGTGTTTGCGGATACCCTATTTACCGTGATGGGCTGCCGTTTCGCTCTATCTGTGCTAACACTTTGGAACAACGTCTGGAACCTTGCTCCTGGCCTGGTTAATTAGAGAAAGGGCTTGCAACAGTCTTCTAACTAGGGTCCAGGTACCCTGCCTGTGCACGGTTTCCGGACCGGATCTCTGCTGTCAGTACCGGCAGGCTCCAACTCTGTCCCGGTCCACTTTGGATTTCCTGTGACCAGACTCCCGTCGCCTTTTGACATGGTCTACTGCTTGCCACCTAGCCAGTAGACCAGGGCCACTACCCTGGCTACCTGCACTAGGCACAGGCTGAAACTCTCCGCCACAGTCTGTCACTGTCACTGTCACTAACTACTCTCCACTTCAATGCCAACTTGAACTATTTGGTTTCCTCCCCCGGATCCTCAAGACCCCTAGGTGGTCGTTACCAATCTGCCTGGTCCTGCCCACTGGTGTGTCCTTCCTACCCTGAGGGGGGTGGCTAGGATTTTGTGACAGATAGTACCTGATGTGGGATGGTGTTATGTTGGGTGAATTGTTCCTCTGTGACCACCTGGCGGTGCCAGGGCGTCACATTTAATCAACAGTATTATTAGAGGGCTACTTGGCGTGTTGCCAGGTAGTCCATCATATTCCTCAGGTCTGTATAACTTCTAGATCTACAGCAAAGAAAACATTGATTTTATCAAAATGACAGCAAATGGCTCAGTAAGTGACACATCGCTGTGATCAGGGTCTCTGTCTCTACATTATGCTGCTCTCGGGGTAGCAAAAACCTGGTTACAGATTCCCTTGAATGTTTTCATTGAAACAATTGTAACTGCTGATTCTAGGTCTTTCTTTTGCTCTCCCCATGTGGTCCTTTTTGTCTTGGACAACTCTTCTAAATTACTTTCACTCCTTTGTCTGAAATCTTACGGTGAGCACCTGGTCAAGGCCAGTTTATGATGAAATAATGTTCTTTTTAATTCTGTATTATGGCCCCAACAGTCCTCACTGGAACCTTCACTAGTTTAGAAATTCTATAACCAATGCTATCAGTTTGTTTTGCAACAAGACTGCAAAAGTCTTCAGACAGCTCACTGGTTTTACCCATCATGAGATGTTTCTTGTGGGCACCTTGGTAATGGGATCTGTTTATCGGTCATCAGTTAAACCAGGTTAGTTTTCTATTTCTGATATATTTCAGCTAGTGCCATGATTTTCCATGGATTTTTGCACCTCTTTCTTCATGTGTTCAATCTTTTTTCCCTGTGTGATTTCTCATTATTTCACATCCCTAAATATTTGTATATCTCTAATTTGATTTTTTTTTTTGCCTGTGTGGATTGGATGGTTTGTCACTAAAATTCATGTCAATAGCACTTTTAAAAATAAATTTACTCTGTGACGTGTTCATTATTTATTTCAACCACTGTATATGAAGTTTGATGGGTCACTCAGCTTCCTATATACAGTACAATGTTCCCACAGACCCATATATACATATGGTGTCTACTCTTCACAGCCACTAAATACAGTATGATGCCCCCAGAACTGCCGGTGTACAATATGGCTTCCACAGCTCCCCTATTTGAAGTGTTGTGATCCCACACCTTTCCTATATACTGTATGATGAACTGTACTGCTCTCTATATACTATATGATGGCCCAACATTGGGAAAGTGTAGAAGAGACATAGGATCAGATTTTGGTCTATACATGCTTGAATCTCATCGAGAGCATGCCTAAAACACAGAATGATTGAGGCAGTGTTGAAAGCCAAAGATGGATATTCAAAATAATAATAGATTAATAAAAATTACAATTTAGATTTTTATGAGCAAAACAGCAACAATGCAGGGACATGACAAAAAATTGCATAAATAATCATATGGTAAGTAGTTGCAAGTCAAATTTGCGTATGAGATAGCCAAAATGATTGTCTATAAAATGAAGGTAGTCTCACGCTCAAAACTGTAGTGGATGGTGAAATATGAAGCCTGAAAGTCAAAACTTCAAAACATTGTTACCCTTTTGCATGTCAGTATATACAATATGATGGATTCCACAGATTCCACTCTTACAATACGATGGTCTCCATTGCTTTCCTACATACAGCATGATGACCCTCACAGTTCCCTATATACAGTATGATGGCCTCTGCAGCTCCTGTATACACAGTATGATAACCCCACAGATCCCCTATATACAGCATGATCAGCTCATAGCTCCGCTATAAACTGTGTGATGGCCATAGACCTGCCTATATACAGTATAATGTTCAACGCTGCTTCACATACACATTATGATGGCACCATTTACTTCCTATAAGTATAATGTTCTCCACAACTCCATATAAACCTTTAATATTATTCTGTAAAATAATGCAGACTGACAGCTCAGCCCATAGGAAGAGCAGATGGAAAAGCTACATTTGAATATAAGTATTATATTTATATTAAAAGTTTATTTTCTAATTTTCATCAGATGCTGTGCCTTCACTGTGACAAAATGTCAAGTAACTAAACATATTCAATAAAAATATGCACAGGAAGATTAAAATATTTGCATTTATTAAAATAAACAGAATATTAAAAACATAAATAATTAAGAAAATACACAGTTTGTAAGATTAAATGCAAAATTGACTTTAGCACAGATGGCACATTCTGATTAAAAATTACTTTTTTTTTCTTCCTTAGGACTTTGCCAGTTACCAAACTTATACATCCATCTTCAGAAAAGCTTGTTCACATGTTGATGTTTTCTGTAATGAGAACCCTGATGAGACATATTTGGACTGATTTTAATATTATTAATAGGGATGATCGAATACCTCAAATATTCGGCTTCGCGAATATCCGACGAATAGGTCGCCGCTATTCGACTATTCGCGAATAGTCGATGCGCAATGTAAGTCTATGGGAAGCCCGAATAGTTCCGAATAGTTGTTATTTGGGTTTCCCATAGACTTTCATTGCGCATTGATTATTCGCGAATAGTCGAATAGCGGCGACCTATTCGGCAAATATTCGCTAAGTCGAATATTTGAGGTATTTGATCATCCCTATTAATTAATACAAGTAAAATATATCTTTGTACCGTGTTAGCCAGTAGAGATAAAAAAATTGTTTAAAAGAACTGAAGTCCTCAGTGGTTGATACCTTTTAATGGCTAACTGAAAAGATGGTAATAATTGCAAGCTTTCGAGACTACTCAGGTCTCTTCATCAGGCATGGTATAACACAAAATCTGAAGAGTCACATATTTATACACAACAGGACTTAGAATAGTGCAGTACTGCACTATTATGTTTAAGCCCTGCTGAAAACTCCTTATTTTCTGTACATTATATTTTTATACAGGATGTAGCCAGACTCTTTAATGGAGGCCTTATAAGGCCTCTTTCACACGTCCGTGTCTCCGGTACGTGTTTAGTCCGTTTCCTCACATACCGGAGACACGGGCACACGTAGACCCATTAAAATCAATGGGTCTACGCTCACGTGCGTGTTCTGCCATGGACCATGTGTCCTAGTGGAGCATACATGTGCCCGTGTGCTCTACACATAGACATGTCTGTTTTTTTTTCTGGTATCACGGGTGTCACACGTAATGCAAACGGACCACACGGAGGTGATCCATGTGACACGCATCGGAGAAAACACACGGGTCTGAGAAAAAAATAACAAAACTTTACTCACCTTCTCCAGCCCTGCTGTCTTTGCCGCTGCTGTCACTTGCTTCCAACCCCCGCTCATTATGCTCATTGCATATTCACTTCACAGCGGACCGGAAGCAGCAGCAGCGGGAAGTCAGCAGGACAGGAGATCGAAGATCAGCACCACGGACAGCAACACCAGGGACAGGTGAGCAGAAGGTTGCCGTTCTCCATCTGTTATCCCTGATAACACACGGAGAACACACGTGTGCCATAAACACGGCTCACGGAGGGCAATACGCACCTTTGACACGTCCGTGAAAAACGCGCGTGATTTTCATGGACGTGTGAAAGAGGCCTAAACTGGTGTCTCTGTTTGGGTGTGGTGCACTTATATAGTGCTGGACTGCCCTCCTAATCTAATAGTATGGATGTCAGTAATAGGCTGTAAGCCAGACACTGTGCACCTACATATGTGAACAGTGCCCTATACAAGCTTTTTGTGTGCAAATTTAATACTAAGCAATCACGTCCTCCATGGATTGATAGTTTGTGAGTGGTTGCTCCATCAGTGTTTTGCACTTGTGTTGCCTCCATCTTTCTTAAGGGAATGTGCCACAACCTGTTAGTGCATTAGATTTGTGACCTGGCAAGTAAATACTGTTGGCTGTCCTTCTGCTGCTGTGTTTAATGTCAGCTGTCATATACAGCTGTCAACCGCTGGAGTTTATCCCTTGGGGGGTGGAATTCACTTATTCCCTTACCCCATTTTAAAACTGTAGTGATGAATAAGGTACCTTAATAGATGCCATTTTAATATGTATTGCTGGTCGTTAAGGGTTTAAACTCCATGACCATGCTTTTATAGATGGTAAATAGTTCTTGTAGTACAGTATTGTGCAAAATATTTAGGTGTGAAAGAAATACTGCAAAGCAAGAATGCTATCAAACTGCAAAGTGATGTCTAAATCAAACCAATATTTGGTGTGACCACCCCTTGCTCTCAAAACAGTATCAAGACATTAAGGCGGGCTTTGCACGTTGCGACATCGCAAAACAATGCTGCGATGTCGCACGCGATAGTCCCCGCCCCCGTCGCAGCAGCGATATCTTGTGATTCCTGGCATAGCGAACATTATCGCTACGCCAGCTTCACATGCACTCATCTGTCCTGCGACGTCGCTCTGGCCGGTGTCCCGCCTCCTTCCTAAGGGGGTGGGTCGTACAACATCAGAGCGACGTCACACGGCAGGCGGCCAATCAAAGCGGAGGGGCGGAGATGAGCAGGATGTAAACATCCCGCCCACCTTCTTCCTTCCGTATAGCCGCCGGTGGCAGGTAAGGTGATGTTCCTCGCTCCTGTGGCTTCACACACAGCGATGTGTGCTGCCGCAGGAACTAGGAATAACATCATACCTGTCGCGGCAGCGTAATTTTGAAAAAGTCGGAGCCTACACCGATGATACGATAACAACGCTTTTGCGCTCGTTAATCGTATTATCTAGGATTTACACACTACGATGTCGAAAGTGACGCCGGATGTGCGTCACTTTCGATTTGACCCCACCAACATTACACGTGCGATGTTGCAACGTGCAAAGCCGCTATGGGCTGCCAATAACTCCTTATTACCCCGATTTGCCAACGCACCAGGGCAAATCGGGAAGAGCCGGGTACAGTCCCAGAACTGTCGCATCTAATGTATGCGGCAATTGTGGGCGGCTGTTGGCTGATATTGTTAGGCTGGGGGGCTCCCCATAACGTGGAGCTCCCCATCCTGAGAATACCAGCCTTCAGCCGTATGGCTTTATCTGGCTGGTTTTAAAATTGGGGGGGACCGCACGCCGTTTTTTTTAATTATTTAATTATTTATTTCACTACACAGTATAGACACGCCCACCGGCTGCTGTGATTGGGTGCAGTGTGACACCTGTCACTCAGCGTGGGGGCGTGTCTCACTGTAACCAATCATAGGCGCCGGTGGGCGGGGAAAGCAGGGAATACGAGATTGTTTAATGGGCGGCCGGCTTTTTCAAAACCGTAAAAGCCGCCGGAGCAGTGTGAACGCCGTGCAGCGCCGGGGATCAGGGATCGGTGAGTATATGAGAGAGGGGGATAGACTGACATGGACAGAGAATGAGGGACAGAGATAGGGACCGACTGACAGAGATTAGTGAATGACAGACATTGTGAGGCGCTTCAGAACGCAGCTTTTCAGCTGCGCTCTGAAGCGGACCTTTTTTAAGCTGCGGTGCAGAGCGCACACCTGCGCACATAGCCTCAGACACCAAAATCGTATGAGGGATGTCACACGTTACAATTGACTAGGTTCGTGCAACAAAACGCTCAATTCTAGACAAAGATACGATGTGTTTGCGATCAACGGTTTTGCGTTCAATCCTGATCGCGCATAGCTGTCACACGCAGATACCTCACAAACGATGCCGGATGTGCGTCACTTACAACTTGACCCCAACGACGGATTGTGAGATATATTGAAGCGTGTAAAGTGGGCTTTAGTTATTGATATTGGTCGTGTGTTTGAGTTAATCCTGCTTCAGAATAAATTTGGAGCTAATCAGATGCTTCCGTCATGGTATTTCAATTATTTTTTAGCATTAAGGATACCAAAAAATGGGCAATGTTGAAGACCATAGATGCAATGGTCAGCTAAGGAAAAATAGTGCAGCAAACGAAAGCTACATCATGCTTCTATATATAAACAGATGTCCAGCAGTACCATCAGCTCAGACTTGTTAGTAACCAGTTGGACACAGCTACATTTACTGTTCAGACGTAACTGGGGAGAGATCAGGTGTATGCCGCGCTATCACCAGAAATAAACCATCTTTTTATTCTTCATTCAAATCAACGCATTTCAGAGAACACTGTCTTCTTCATCAGGACAACAAGGAAAAAAAAAAACTGAAGGAGACTGTTGATTTTTCCTTGAGTCCTGATGAAGGAGACAGTGTTCTCTGAAACACATTGACCTGAATGAAGAATAAGAGATGACATAATGAACATGGTTTATTTCTGGTGATAGCGCGGCATATACTCGATCTCTCCCCTGTTACATCTGAATCATCAATTCCTGGGCTGCGGCTGTCACCATCTTTTTATGTACGTTTTATGAGTTGTGACTGGCACAACCCTGATAGATGAGTGAGATTGCCTTTTTTTATCTGTTGCCTTACCTGGTAAGAACCTATTTTGTGCTTCTATCCAGAGTATTTCCTTGGAATCTACTGTTCAGACCAGAGATGTCTGGTCAAAACTTACCTTCATGGAAGAATTGGCACCAAAACTATATCTTCCACTTGGAAACAAAGTCAAGTAACTCAATGATGCACAAAATCATAGGAAATGGCGTGGAGAAAAGCAGGTGCTCTGGACTGATGAGTCAAAATGTGAAATGTGTGGCTGTAACAGAAGGGCTAGAGAGCAGTATAATAATGACTGTATGTATCCAACATTGAAGCATGGAGGACAATCCTTGCAAGTTTGGGGCTTTATTTCAGAAAACAGAGTAGGGGATTTATTTAGAATTAATGGTGTTCTTAAAGGGATATGCCTATCTCTAAGATTATATCCAAAAAATAGTAGGTGTAATAATAATAATATTAGCAATTATCTGCAATTAGATATGTAGTATAGTTCTCCTGATTCGCTGTGTGACTTATCCCGTGTGAAGGGCATTACAGTAGGTTAGGTATTAATGGTTACGACGACCATGTGATAGTTAGTTGCTAGTGGTCATAACTACGGGTACATTAGCTCTTGCAATGCTCTGCACATAAGGTAAGTGAAATGGTTAATCTGGAGAACTGTACTACATTTATAGTTATTTGCTTATATTATTATTATTACACCTACTAGATAATGGGATAAGATCTTGGAGATGGGGATATAATGCTGAGAAATACTAGTAGTTTTTTATCCATTATGTAATACCATCAAGGAAGTACTTGATTTGCTCCAAATTTATTCTGCAACAGGACAACAACCTGAAATAAATAGCCTATGTTATTTAAATCTACTGTATGTGCAGCATAAAGAAAAACATGGAGGATGTGATGATGCGGCCCCCAGATCCTTGATCTGAACCTCAGTGAATCTGTCTGGGATACATGAAGAGACATGAATTTTTGTAAGCCTACATCCGCAGAAGATTTGTGCTTAATGTTTCCATGATGCTGGAAGAACCTGCTGAGGTCCTTTCAAAAACTGTGTGCAAGTCTACCTAGAAGAATTGAATTGATGGCTTTATAGTGTTTGGAGGCAAAGGGTGATCACAGCAAATATTGATTTAATTTAGATTTCTAATTTGGTCATTCAATTTGTGTTTTGTTAGTTGATCAAAATAAACTGTTACCATTTCTTTGGGAAGAACTCTTATTTTGCACAGCAATGTATCTTCTGACATTATGGCCAAATAATTCTTCTGTTTTTCCTGTCTGTCCTCAGCACACTGTTTCACATGAGCAGGTGTTTTTTTTTTCAAGTTTTTCCTTCATGAAGTCGTTTCTTAAAAATCAAGATCCTTTCTTGAACCTTTCAGCTAGATCTTTTTGTTCAGCCTCCTTTGTAATGGTTGTAGAAAGTACTTTGACATAATTGGTAACGAAAACTAACTGTACATTTCATGATAAAGAATGAAGTTCTGGACATTCAACTGTCTGACGTGCAATTGTTCACTGTTTCTTTTTAATTCCCCTCTTATTTATAACTGTCCATACTTTATCTATGCCGCCATGCCTGGATGAACCCTAATGGATCCAGGAATGGAGATTCCACACATTTCAAGAACCAAAATCAAAGCTAAAAGAACATCTAAGCTTTAAATTTAGAAGAACAATGATACTGAGCTATTTATTACTAGTGCATTGGTTATGGACAAGGGTTGTAATGTTTTTGATAAATACAGCAATTTTTTTTATTCTGTATAACCCGTTATAAAAGGTAAAACCTCTCGAAACTCCTGGCTTTTATGCTATGTACTGATTAACTCATATGTTTCACTTTGACAGTTCTTTTTTCTTTCTCAATATAATAATACACTAATGGTTGACTGAGGAATATTCTGCTACACTGAATGCACATGGACAGACAAATCATCAAGATCTGCTGCTGGCAGCTATAGACATAACCAACTCATATGTTTCTGAACATAAAAAAGCAACTAACCAAGTTGTTATATGAAGTAAACATTAAACATGCAACAAACATAACGGGAAGAGGCTCACTACACTTTTTGAATAAGGCCTCGGTTACACTTGCGAATAGCTTTCGATGCGATATGCTAATGTGAGTGTCAGCCGAGGGTCATGCAATTGTGATGCGATCTTGCGATCGTGTTACAGCTGCGGAGAAGAGGAAGGGAACACTTTCTCCCCATCTCCTCCCTGGCCTGTCTCTGTGTACATCGCCCTGCGGTCGGATGATATGCGAGTTCAGGGCGATGTTTCACGTGCATCCATAGACTTGTATGGGTGCGTGTGAGCCGAGACTCTCTGCCAAACGCAGCATGCTGCCATTCATTTTTCATGCTGATATAGCATGAGAAATCAACTGCAGATGGACAGTGCCCCATAGTTTTGTACTAGAGTGATGTTTTATCAGATTGCACTCATCCGTGCAAATTGCAAGTGGAACCAAACCCTTACAGAAATGAGGCCACCTTAGAAGACTCAGCCAATGGTACACATACTCTTCCAGAAAACTCTGGGGAGGAACTAGGAAAGCAAACAATTGAACAGAATATTCTACATGAAATTTGGACCAAAAAACGTAATAAAACTTGTTATATAAACATATAAAACCCACATGCTATCTCTGCTCAAAATTCAATTGAAACTAAACTAAAAATGCAACTTTTATCATAAAAAAAAATCTCTTTCCAATACAATTCCAAACAGAAATAGATATCTCAAGTACAAAATTGAACAAGATGAAATCACCAGTTCAGTGCTGTTGAACTGCACCTTAGACGGAAACTACGATCGGTTTAGACAAACTTACGGTAATCTCTTTTCATCTATCACAAAGGTTTGCAAAGAAGATTATGGCAGCATATCAGAAGCTGTTAGATAATGTGCTACTGATATCTTTGGTGACAATGAATATATTTTATTCAGGCAGGATACCAGCAACAAAACTTTTCTCCCAAATGCAGTTTTTACTTTAAATAAACTAATATTGTGGCTGTTCTTAAAGTGCCCTTGTTTCGAGCGTCATGCACACATGAAAGAGGTGCAGAAGGGGTTTACAGTATATAGCAATTGTAATTCAATTCCCAATGCAATTAGTAAAAGGTAAAAAATATAGCAGCCCTTATTAATTTAACACAATAACATTCTACACAGATTTTTATGTTCTTTTGGTCTGCTGTCCTGATGAAGAGGGCTGAGTCCCTTGAACCGCGTTGACCTGTACCTGCATGGATATAAAAAAAGACATAATTTATCCATATGATACGCATTGTGGTGTGAGCACGACAAAGATCCCTATCTTTTCCTGTACACTTGAATCATCCGCCTCGGGGAGCTGCAGCTCAGCACCTTCTGGCCATTATAGGGGTTGTGACTGGCACAACCTCTATAGTTGAGTGGACTTTACATCTATACTTAAGTGTTGTATAGGTTAAGACCCTATTACGCTTTTCTTTTTTTGCAGTTTTTGCTATCACAATGCAATTAGTAAAAGATTAAAAATATAGCAGCCCTTATTAATTTAACATAATAACATTCTACACATAATAAACTCCCACCCTAAGGAAAGCTGATCCAACAACGAACTGGTTTGCCCACCCTATCCATACTATATATTCCTGATCCTTTAACCAATCAGGTAAGATCCCAAAAGGACAAAAGGATAACCTCCTATCCCCCCTTTTACCAAACAATACCCCACCCCCTTTGCCTTTAACCCCTTCAGCCCCCGGGCACTTTCCGTTTTTGCGTTTTTGTTTTTTGCTCCTTTTCTTCCGAGAGCCGTAACTTTTTTATTATTCCGTCAATCTTGCCATATGAGGGCTTGTTTTTTGCGGGACGAGTTGTACTTTTAAATGAAACCATAGGTTTTACCATATATTGTACTGGAAAACAGCAAAAAAATTCCAAGTGTGGAAAAACTGCAAAAAAAGTGTTATCGCACAATAGTTTTTGGGATGTTTTATTCACCGTGTTCACTATATGATCAAACTGATGTATCTATGTGATGCCTCAGGTCGGTGCGAGTTTGAAGACACCAAACATGTATAGGTTTACTTGTATCTAAGGGGTTAAAAAAAATTCACAAGTTTGTCCAATAAAAGTGGCGCACGTTTTGCGCCATTTTCCGAAACACGTAGCATTCTTATTTTTAAGGATCTATGGCTCAGTGATGGCTTATTTTTTGCGTCTCAAGCTGACGTTTATAATGGTACCATTTTTGCGCAGATGCTACGTTTTGATCGCCTGTTATTGCATTTTGCGTAAAACTTGCGGCGACCAAAAAACGTAATTTTGGCGTTTGGAATTTTTTTTGCCACTACGCCGTTTACCGATCAGATTAATTGATTTTATATTTTGATAGATCGGGCATTTCTGAACGCGGCGATACCAAATATGTGTATATTTATTTATTTTTGAACCCTTTAATTTTCAATGGGGGGAAAGGGGGGTGATTTGAACTTTTAGGTTTTTTGTTTTTTTTTTATTTTTTTAAAACTTTTTTTTTACTTTTTTTTTTATTTTACTAGTCCCCCTAGGGGGCTATAGCGATCAGCAATCCGATTGCTGATCGCTATCTGCTGATCATAGCTATACCGCTGTAATCAGCAGATTCAGTCACTTTGGTTTTCCCTCTGCTCTCGGCCGAGGGAAAACGAAAGTGAAACATCGTAGCAGCAAGCGTCATCACATGACCCTGTGCTACGATGGCAACCACCGATAGTCACGTGATAACACACGTGACTTCCGGTGGGGGCGGCGGTAAGTAACAAACATGGCCGCGCGCATTTAAATCTTGCTGCCAGACTTTGGCAGCAAGATTTAAGGGGTTAATGGCCGCGGGTGGAAGCGATTCCACCCGCGGCTAGCAGGCACACATGTCAGCTGTTGAAAACAGCTGATATGTGTGCCGATCCACGCTGCCTGCCCGCGGCAGGGGGCGGGGCTTAACGGGACACGATGCTGGACGGATAGATCCGTCCAAGGTCGTGAAGGGGTTAATCAAACAACAAACAATACCTCACCCCCTTATGCTGCAGAACACCATCTTCCTTCAACCCTTAGATTCAAATACCCTAAAACTAACACCTAGCAGGCATCCAAGTCATGTGGACCTCCCTTTACCCTCTGGATTGCATAAAGCCCTACTTACTGCAAAATTGTTAAAGCACAGCATTTAAAATATATATTTTGAAATATTTTTTATAAGAACTATGTAACTGATGCTTAAAGGGAACCTGTCAGGTGCAATATGCACCCAGAACCACGAGCAGTTCTGGGTGATATTGCTAATCCCTGCCTAGCTGTCCCTGTATCTAGTAGCATAGATAAAGAGATCTTTAGAAAAAGTATTTCTAAAGATCTTTTATCATATGCTAATGAGTGCAGGAACTAGTCACAAGGACGTTAGTTCCCTTGGCTAGTCGCCTCCCTTAGCATGTAAGCACACTCCTGTGGGAGTGCTAACATGCTAATGAATGTGCAGCGCCAGAGGCATACTCACTCTCACCTCTGCTGCCAACACTGGTTTGTGGCTCAGTGCGCAAGATCAGAAGACTTCAGAAGTCCCAGAATTCCAGTCATTCGTATTATGAAGCCGGGTGTATGTGTCCCGGCTTCAAGCTTCAAACATGACCCTTAGTTCAGCGACTTCTGATCTTGCACATTGAGCCAAAAACCAGCAGTGGCAGCAGAGATGAGAGTGACCATGCTGTTGTGCATTCATTAGCATGTTAGCACGCCCACAGGGGCATACTAACATGCTACGGGGCTGAATAGCCAGGGGAACTAACGCCCTTGCAACTAGCCCCTCGCTCATTAGCATATGATAAAAGATCTTTTGAAATACTTTTTCTAAAGATCTCTTTATCTATGTTACTAGATACAGGGATGGTTAGGCAGGGATCAGCAATATGCACCCGGAACTGCTCCTGGGTCTGAATGCATATTGTACCTGATAGGTTCACTTTAATAGTTACAAAAATGTATAAATCTACAACTGAACCCTGTCTTAACATCCCATTCACACAGGCATACCTTTACATCCACATCGACACACATACGTAGACAATTTATAATCATATACTGTATATTCTGAAATAGTTTGACATTCATAGAACACACGAGGAATAAATGGGAAAATAAAAGTACAGAAACATAGAAGTGGACATATACTTACATAAAATCTGAGAAATGTTAAAGTTTAGCTCGGGAGAAATATGAACATTGGAAGACTCAAAAAGACCAAAGGGCAGCGGCTCAGGCAGGGGTCAGCCATGTCTAATAACAAAAACTACTGGCAACCTACATAACAAGCCAGAAGCTTTTCCATCCACTTGTAGTTGACATGGGAAGTAAAGCCTTTGGCTGTTTCTCAAAAGTGGGCTGTTTTAGTCCTAGGTAGATGCCTTTATTATGTGATATTAATATTCTGCCCCTCGGTGCACATCATGGGCCGGATGAGTGGGAAACAGCACCGCGCCACCACCTTTCATGAGACATACTGAGGCTAGATGTTCATCTTCCAATATGGCATATTTGCCCCTGAGAACATGCAAGTGTTGCTATTTAGGCTCACACAGGGCATCTTTTGCTGCGTTTGTGGTGCGTTTTTGAGGTCACCTATATGCATGCATTTCCTTCCCCCAGCAAAGTCTATGAGATTTCTATTTTGCTATCCACACTGGACATCTTTTGTTGGCTGCATCTTGGCTGCGTTTTTGAAGGTGCACCCAAGATGCAGCATATTAAGCAGTAAGATATTTCAGCTCTAGATTCACTGTTTGCGGGATGAACTTTTTTTTTTAATTGTCATAATGGTAAGCTACATTTTAATTGCTCATATCTAATGCCAGTATATAGCAAGGTTGATATGGAATAAGCCTTCCATTATCTGACAAACCTCAGTGTGAAATATTTTTCACTGTTTTATTTCCATAGCAACGAGAATCATTTCCTACAATATATTTAGATATCACTAATTGAAGGATTGATTATTTTTTCAAAATGCAGTCTACACAGTGAATATTTTATTGCAATTGTGACATTTTAGACAAAATCTAAAGGCTTTTATAAAAGATCATCAGAGATTGCGGATGACATATTTTAGCTTATTAAAAAAAGTTCAGCCACAACTGTCTCACTCAGTTCTCCTGGTTACCTGATAAGTTACTGAACAATGCTCTGTCTCTACATATTTCAGCAGCAGTGTTGCACAGAAATACATTCCTAGGAAAAAAACACTCCCAAATTCTAACACTTAAATAATAATATAATTAGGGTCTCCTCGTTAGTTTTAAAGAGAGGACTTTTGCAGACCTCAAATTTTGCAGGACTCAAATTTTGCTGTAAAAATCTGTCAGTGAAATATGATAAAAGAACAAGTTACATATGCATATGTAGGAAACGTTAACCTGACATCTATCAGTTTCATGTTGCTATTCATTTCAATAGTGTGAGATGTGTTAAATGTCAAGATTAAGTTTGCAAGTAAATGCTTCAACATTGAAATTAAGATACCAAGAAGGGAAAGTGATGAAATTATGAAAATCAGAGAATGATAGACATGTTATGATATGGAAATTATGAAAAAAATGGAAACAACATTTTCAAAATATCTCATTTTATTCAATATCGAGTATGATTGCAACACGCAAAAATGCACGCACTTACACACCTTGGCATGTTCTCAATAAAGTTATGATTGGTTGTCTGGGGCATCTTGTCTCATACCTAATGGAATTGTGCATGGAAGTAATCAAAATCCCCTGCAAGGCCCTTTTGCAATTACTGACAAATGAGGTTGCAGATGTAATCTGTGGGAAACAAGTCCGGAGACGCTGTAGACCATGGTAGCACATTATGGACACACAAGGTTTCTCACAATAGTAAAAGCAACATGCAGCCAAGTGTTCTGGTGTTAAAAATGGCTTCTGGGATTCTTTCACTTTCCTTCTTAGAAGCTTCATGGTATTACCCACATGGTCTTGAGACCAATCTCCAGCTATCATTACATCCAAGGTAAAAATGAGACTCATTGCTGGAGGTAGACTGCCATTTCAGCCTCCATTTCCATCTTGCTCTGCACCATGATAGTATTTGAGAGTGGTGGCGTGAGGACAATTAAATACCTGTAGCTAGATGTCGTAGCCCAATCTTGTGTAAACACTTTTTGATGGTTTAAAGTGACATTATATGACGTTTTTGACTTGGTATCAAAAGTAAAGACTGGGGAATGAAACTGTCACAAGGCGTTTTTTTTAAAACATTGTTGACAGTCGTGATGGCGGTGGAATCTGTTCAGATTACTGATCCTGACACTCCACTTGATAACTTCTCTAAGGTCTGTAATTAGCGCAGGTTAACTTGGGAGTTGACCAACAGATTGGTAGTTCATAGGCAGGATAGCAAGAGTTAATCTCTGCTGGTCTGCCTGCTTTTCCTCTTTGATCACATGTTGCAGGGGAGCCAATAACATCTGCTTCCTTCTTATATATGCTGGCTAGACACTTCCATTAGTGCCAGCTATAGTTTATCTTGGCTAGTCTGGTGAGGTATTGTGATCCAGATTAACTGGTGGTTGTAGTACTTGTTGCTCTGTATGGTTGTAGAGTTAACTCTTGTTGTATTTTTGGCTATACCTTCCTGCTCTTGCTTTTCAACTGAGTCTCTCACTGTTAGTTCCTGAGTGTTTGCAGTGCATCAGAATTTTGGTATTTACCTGTATTAATCTGTGTTTCAATCTCTCCTGTCCCTTCCTGCCCTGGTGAGAGGGGGGAAATCAGATCAATCCTGGTCTGGAACTTAGCCAGGCATGGGACTCAGGCATCTCCACCATTAGGGGTAAGCCAGAGGCTAGGGATAGCCTAGGAACTCCTACTGTGAGGGACAGCATAATAACCCCTTTCACTCGCTTTCCTACAGTCACATTGTGACAGAAACAGAGTGCATAGAGTCTTATCCAGTGGAGTAGGAGAAATGAGAATAATTGGTATTTTCCCCTGGTATAAATAACAAAAAGACATATAATGCAGGGCTGCTGTAGATCCAAGTAGCAAGAGAAAGGGTAGATAAATGATAAATTTAACTTTTTATGTTGCCCAATTGATATCATAAAGATGAATCCAGGGTTAATAGAATCTGTGGTCTATTTTGTATGTGTTTTCAAGTGAACACCAGCTTCTTCCTCAGGGAAAACCCCAATCGTGATAATTCTGTGGGTGCCTGGCAGTTTTTAAATGGTCAGCATTTGAAAAAAGAAAACACTAAGACTGAGGCAGCGTCACATGTCACTGCTCTCTACTCACCATCTAATCATGTCTACTCTTTCCACAGTTATGTTTGAAAACTACTCCACTTTCCCATGATCTGATTTCCCTTGTCTGTGCTGCATTTTTCTATCTGGTATGCTTGAAAATTACTCCACTTTCCCATGATCTGATTTCCCCAGTTTGTGCTGCATTTGTCTATCTTGTATGTTTCTAACTGACCACTCCATGACCCCCTCCCCACTTTTCTTTAAGACCCATTTATTTACTCTGCCTATGCTATCCCACATCTGGGCCCAACTTTGAATTAAGTAATCAGGATGAGTACTGGCTCCTCCCCTATGCGATACACCTGAGCGCACTTCTAACACTATATATTGGGCCCATGATGTCAGCTCAGACATGTTGGCGTGTGGGCGTGTGCATCCCTAAGTATGCTTCTGTAAGTAAACTACAATGAATTAGACCAGAATTGTACCAGAAGGGACCTGAAGGTAGCTAGTTACATAGCCACTGATGTTACATAGCCATTGTAACTGATATTTCTGGTTCTTTTCACTTTCACCCCTATAATACTTCCCTTTTCTACTAACCCCCTAATCCCTAAACCAGTAATGAACTGGTCTCTCTGAATCCATCCTCTCGACCCATCTCACCTTCTCCTCAGATCTGTTCCTCCATGTAAAACCCTGTATCTCCAGACACACACAGCCATCTAATGGCTTCTCCTTATACCACCTACTAATACCCTCTCTGCTTCTCATCTTTAGAAATGCACTCATACCCATCCACATCTACTACCCTCTGAAACCTCTGACTGGCTGTCATTTACCGCCCCACAGGGCCACCAACCCCTTTCTTGACCACTTCACCACCTGGCTACTAAATTTCCTTTCTGCTAACATAACCACTACCATCATGGGCAATTTCAACATCCCCATTAAAACTTCCCACTCAGCTGTCTCTAAACTTTTCACACTCACTTCCTCCTTCAGCCTCACTCTGTGATCCTCTGCAGCTACTCACAAAGATGGCCATACGCTGGACCTCATCTTCCCCCGCCTCTGCTCCCTTTCTAACCTCTCAAATTCACCTCTCCTCATGTCTGACCACAACAAACGTACAATCTTTTCCCTCTCTTCTCCAAGTACACAACCCCTACTCCACAAACTTTCACACTCTTGCAGAAATCTCAAACACTTTGCTTTACACTCTTTCTCAGTCCCTTCTCCCTCTTGCAGACATAGCTTCTTTTCATGGTGCAGATGCTGCTGCCACGTTATGTAATATCACAATCTCTGCAGGTCTTGCCCCCTTATGCATACCAGAACCTGCACAATCAACAGGCAACCTTGGCACATGAGCCAGACTAAAGAATTGAGATGGGATTTTAGGATTGCTGAGCAGAGATAGAAGAGGTCTCATTCCACCGAGCACTTTTTCACAAACAAACAGCCCTCACCACTTTTAGGTTTGCACTCACTGCTGCAAAACAAACCTACTTATCTCTCATATAGACCCTATCTCACAACCCAAAACAGCTATTTAACACTTTCAACTCTCTCCTCTGTCCCTGGCACCTCCTCCCTCTCCTCTTATCTCAGCTGAAGCCTTTGCTTCTTTCTTCAAGCAGGAGATTGACAACTTAACATCAAGCCCCTCCTCATAACTACTCAGCCCACTTCCTCCAAATACAGTTTCTCCACCATGACAGATCATTTTTCCTCAACTACTCTCAAGATCACATGTCACCACCTGTCCACTTGACCAGCTCCCATCTCACCTCATCCCCCAATCTCCCCACAGTCTTCATTCCAACCCTAACCCATCTTTTCAACCTATCACTAACAACTGTTGCATTCCCCTCATTCTTTAAACATGCCACTATCACACCCATCCTCAAAAACCCCTCCCTTGACCCAGCCTCTGTGTTGGGATATTGCTCTATATCACTTCTCCCCTATGCCTCAAAACTACTGGAACAGCATATCTATCTTGAACTGTCCTCCCATCCCTCTTTCTGCTATCTCTTTGACTGGCTACAATCTGGCTTCCGATTGCATAATTTCACTGAAACTGCCCTAACTAACGTCACCAATGACCTACTAACTGCCAAAGCCAAATGACACTCCTCCTCCTGAACCTATCATCTGCCTTCGACACAATAGACAACTCCCTTCTACTACAGATTCTCTTATCTCTGAGCATCACAGACTTGGCCCTATCTTGAATCTCCTCATAGCTAACCAACTGAAATTTCAGTGTTTCTCACTCTCACGCCACTTCCTCTTCTTGCCCATCTGTCGGTATCCCTCAAGGTTCAGTTCTTGAACCACTGCAATACTCTGTCTACACCTTCAGCCTGGGACAGCTCATAGAGGCCCACATCTGTATGCCGATGATACGCAGATCTACTATTCTGGACATCATCTCCTTACTAATCAAAATCCCACAATGTCTGTCTGCTATTTCATCCTTTTTTATCTGTTTTATTTCTAAAACTTAACATGAACAAAACAGAATTCATTATCTTTCCTCCTCTTCATGTAACCCCCAACAGACTTATCCATCAAAGTTGATGGCTGCTCACTCTCCCCAGTCCCAAATGCTTGCTGCCTGGGGGTAACTCTCAACTCTGCTCTCTCCTTCAAGCCACACATCCAAGCTCTCTTCACCTTCTGCCACCTCCAACTCAAAAATATTTTGCTGAATCTTAGATTCCTTAATCAAGAAGCAGCAAAAACACTAGTGCATGCCCATATTATCTCCCACCTGGACTATTGCAACCCCCTGCTCTGTAGCCTCCCTTCTAACACTGTTCCCCTCCTACAATCTATTCTAAACTAAGCCCAATTAATTCACCTGTTCCCTCGCTTCTCTCAACCTCTCCTCTCTGCCAATCCTTTCCCTAACTTACAATTGTCCAATGACTCGAGTTCAAAACTCTAACATTGACATACAAAGTGATCCACAACCTCTTCCATATATTTGTGACCTAGTCTCCTGGTACTTACCTGCATGTAACCTCCGATCCTCACAAAATCTTATCTACTCCCCTCGTATCTCCTATTCCCATAATCGCCTTCAATATTTTTCCTGTACATCTTCCATACACTGGAGCTCTCTGCCACAACATATCAGACTCTCATCTACCTTGGATA
This sequence comes from Anomaloglossus baeobatrachus, assembly GCF_048569485.1. Lineage (NCBI taxonomy): Eukaryota > Metazoa > Chordata > Amphibia > Anura > Aromobatidae > Anomaloglossus > Anomaloglossus baeobatrachus. The sequence goes on along the minus strand of NC_134353.1, from coordinate 186,287,797 downwards.
GAGATGAGTGAAGATGAAGTTCAAGGTTCAAAGTTCGGGTCCAAAAACAAACTACAAAAAAAACAATGTTTGAGTTCGATGTTCGAGTGAGTTAGGAGTGCAAACCACTCAAGCAAGCAGCGCTGTGTTTGGGTATGATTGATGCTCAGCCCATTGCGAGCCGCATGCAGTGTTTGAACGGTTTGCACTGGGGGTAAAATCAGCAAGATCAGATGTAATGTGCACACAAAAAAAAATTGAAAAACCCCGCCCACCATTCCCGGAAGTGATCTGCTTATGGCTTGCTGCATGTAGGTGGACACATGAACTGCCCAATTACTGACTTCCTTTGAAGTTCAGGTCAAGCCTGGGTCACAAACCAAACCTTATCTAAAGTTAGACTGTACCCCCTGAACCGAACTTCCAAATGTTCGTTCATCCCTAACCTTGAACAGCTTCAAATGGAACCTGAAGAGCCATCTCTTCCGACAAGCCTATAACCTACAGTAACCCTGAGTCCACTATCGCACCGCATGCCAATCTCCACCCTCACCTACTGTATTCTCACACATGCCTTGTAGACTGTGAGCCCTCACGGGCAGGGCCCTCTCTCCTCCTGTACCTGTCTGCGCCTTGTATTGTTTATGATTACTGTACTTGTCCCCATTATGTATACCCCTTTTCATATGTAAAGCGCCATGGAATAAATGTCGCAATAATAATAATAATAATAATAATAATAATAATAATAATAATAATAATAATAATAATAAAAATGTTCACAGTTAAAAAGTTCATGCAAAAAACTTTGACACAATGAATTTCAACCATCAGAAAATAAATAAGTATCTTTCCCATAAAGTATAAGATTCAGTATAATGATTAGAGAAGGAAAAAAATATAAAGGAGACTAAAGTGGACCTGCTTCTTTTTTTCGTCTTTTTTATTATAGTGGTGAATGAGGAGAGGAAAATTGGTGAGCAGTGTTTTACTTTCAATAAAGTATTTATTTGGTATGTCTGTTTCTTTTGTTTTGGATTACTGGGTTAGTAATGGAGGTGTCTAATAGACACCTCTCCATGGATTACTAATATGCACTCAGAACTGCTCGTGGTTCTGGGTGCATATTGGACATGAGGTTTCCTTTAATTGTGATATATGACAAAAGCAGAATCAATTTTTGAAACCAGCCATTTGCACTAGTATCTTTTTATTGTTAAGCACTGCAATGCCTCATTCTTCCTTCCTTTTGGCAGGGTTTCATAGGGTAAGACAGATATAGCCGATGGTGAGTGGGGACGCCATTTCGTCTATCAGGGTGCCAACCTTTACTGCTAGGTAGTGCACAGGAGGGAGGAGTTCATTGTAGGGACTTCGTCCCCCCCTCTTTTCTGTGCACATTTTGAATTGTTAATGTAAATATTATCACAATTTTCATGTGGATGGTTTTTAGATTTCAATGATATGAATTAAAGGTTACATTTTATAATAAGGGTTATTTATGTGAGAAATTGTTGATTAACCTTGGAGTCTATAAGAGATTGAGCTGCTGTTTAGTACATATAAGGTAACATCAAGACCACTGTATCATACCATATTGTTGAAGACATTATAACTGTTTGTGCTCTTTTGCTAAGGTTATGAAAATTGTCTAATCTTTAATAACACAGTACATCACTATTGTGGACACTATATCTATGTGCTTGTTTGAGATTATAACCGTTAGTATACATCACTAGTTAAAGCACTGTACCTAGGTAGATTTTCATCTTACTAATTTCTGAATGTGAGTTGTTGGTCAGTGTGGACATTGCATACACTGGTGTTTTTATTGTGCACAAAAATTCTATTGGTTGGTTTAAATATACTAATAAGGGTTAAGTTTTAATTCTCACTATTTACTTCGTACTTACAAAAAATTGAATGTGCCATGCCTTTTATGTGCATATGTAAGTCAGAAGGAAAAAGTAATAGAGGAAGAGGACTAGTTGCTGTTTAAATTGGAACTCAGCAGGAATTGTTTATGAAATGCATTACGTATTTTGTGAGAAATTGCATCTCTAAATACAGATGCATCTCAATAAATTAGATTATCAAAAAGTTAATTAATTTATTTCAGTAATTCAATACAAAAAGAGAAACACATATATTATATAGAGTTATTACAAACAGAGTGATCTATTTCAAGTGTTTATTTCTGTTAATGTTGATGATTATGGCTTACACTCAATGAAAAAATTATTTTAAACTCAGAAATTTTGGCCTAGAATAAGTACCCCAAAACCACTACAAAGGCGTCCTAAGCACTTAAATTGGTCCCTTAGTCTGGTTCAGTGGGCTACACAATCATGAGGAAGTCTGCTGACTTGACAGATGTCCAGAAAGCAATCATTGACACACTACACAAGGAGGGTAAATCACAAAAGGTCATTCTAAAAGAAGCTTGCTAGGGATGTTTCCAAGCATATTAATGGAAAGTTGAGTGGAAGGAAAAAGTGTCGCAGAAAAAGCTGCACAAGCAACCGGGATAACTGCAGCCTTAATAGGATTGTTAAGAATAGGCCATTTAAAAATTTGGGGGAGATTCACAAGGAGTGGACTGCTGCTAATGTCAGTGCATCAAGAGCCACCACACGTAGACGTATCCAGGACATGGGCTACAAGTGTCACATTCCTTGTGTCAAGCCACTCATGACCAATAGACAACGCCAGAAGTATCTTACCTGGGCTAAAGAGAAAAAGAAGGGGACTGTTGCTCAGTGGTCCAAGGTGTTGTCATGTGGAAATCAAGGTCCCAGAGTGTAAAGGAAGAGTGGAGAGGCCACAATCCAAGCTGCTTAAGGTCTGGTGTGAAGTTTCCACAATCAGTGGTGGTTTGGGGAGCCATGTCATCTGCTGGTGTAGGGCCACTGTATTTTATCAAGAGCAAAGTCAGCCCAGCCATCTACCAGGACATTTTAGAGCACTTTATGCTTCTCTCTGTTGACAAGCTTTTTGGAGATAGAAATTTCCTTTTCCAGCAGGACTTGGCACCTGTCTACACTGCCAAAAGTACCAATACCTGGTTTAATAACCACAGTATCACTGTGTTTGCTTGGCCAGCAAACTTGCCTGACCTAAACCCCATAGAGAATCTATGGGGTATTGTCAAGAGGAAGATGAGAGAAACCAGACCCAACAATGCAGATGAGCTGAAGGCTGCTGTCAAAGCAACCAGGGCTGCCAGAACACCTCAACAGTGTCACAGGCTGATCGCCCCCATGCCACGCCGCATTGATGCAGTAATTCATGCAAAAGGAGCCCCAATCAAGTTTTGAGGGAATTTACTGTACAGACTTTTCAGTAGGCGCCAACATTTCTCAGTTTAAATAATTTTTTTCTGTTGGTCTAATGTAATATTCTAATTTTCTGAGATAATGACTTTTGGGTTTTCTTTGGCTGTAAGCTATAATGATCTACATTATTAAAAATAAACACTTGAAATAGATCACTGTGTGTGTGTAATCAATCCCTTTTTGTATTGAATTACTGAAATAAATTAACTTTTTGATGATATTCTAAATTATTGAGATGCCACTGTATCAGTAGAACCAATAATCATTAATTGGTGATATTACTTGAACAAGGGAAAAATGTAAGGCAATATATGGATCTGAAATTCTGACTCAATTTTGATTGCAGTTATAAATGTATGGAGTAATGACAGTATATATGATATAGGTGGGGGGAGAGATGCAGTGAGAATATATGACACAATACTTCATCTGGCATAAGGAAGGTATTGAATCCCCCACCACTTCTGTGTACAAATTACTTGTCTAGTGGATACAAATGAACCTTAATGCTTTTTCTTCCTATATTGACTTTCGTTCACCTTTAATTACTCTTTTGCTAATGTACTAAAAAGTAAATATCAGATTCAGAATAAAAGTATTAAACAAGTGCAATACTTGTTTGTAGTTCTAAATTTCTTGATTAAAACTATAAAATTTCAATTCCTGGTGCATCTTCTGCCGAGTAATTACTGTGCAGCTGAACAGCTGTATTACTCATGACAACACTTTCCTAATAATTATTTTATGCTGATGTGCTTAGAGAACAAGATAGGAGAAGGGGAAATCAGCCTCTACTCATATGGAATGCCGTACATCAAACTGTCCAATTCCAAGTCTAGAGAGTATGTAACTAACAAAAATTTCAGAACAGAACAAACATTACTTATTTTTTAGGAATTTTAAGGATTATTCTGTTCTCATAAACATTTTACTTTATTCACTGTCATACAATATCTACAATATTTATCCTGGGCCCTGACAGAACTATGAGGATCCTGATGTTGTGGCCCTCCTGGTGATGCTACTGTCTCAAAGGCCTCCTTCACACCTCCCTCTCTCCCTTATGTGTGTTTTCAGTTTTCACATGTACAGGTGACATCTTCACATGCATACTAAAAATAGTCAATAGAGATCTTTACACCTCCATGTTTTCACATGGACCATGTGACCAAGAAAAAAAAATATGTGGCGTTCCACATAATTTTCATTACCAGCACAGGTACAGCAGCAACGCTAAGCTGTCAGCTCTACCCTGGCTGGTTTTGAAAAATAGAAGGGATCTCATGCTGATTTTTTAAATTGTTTGGAAAAAATAGTGTAAAAAACAGTGTAGGGTCCTGTCCATTTTTACAAACCGGTTGAGGGAGAGCAGGGAACTGGGGCTGATATTATTAGGGTGGGAAGGAACATGGTTATTTGTCCCTTGCTAGTCTAAAAATATCAGCCCACAGCTGCCCCAGAAGTGGCACATCTATTAGATGCCGCAAATATAGTGCTGTAGTCAGATCTTCCCATGGCCTTGGTGTGGTGGTAACCACGGAAATATGTAGGGTTGATGTCAGTTGTGAATTGACCGGATAAAAGCCAAGAAGCCAGGTGACACAGGATTTAATGAAAGAGATATCTCAATATAGTAAGCACACTACACATAAACTCACAGCCCCATCCTTTTACAGCTGTGATGATAATATTACAACTCATTTGACATGTAATAAAACCTTAACACCACAAAATAGATTCAATTATTCTAAATATTTAAAATCAATTTATAAACTAATTGAACTCGATTTGATTCTAAAAGTTGCAATTCATATTTAGATACAAAGCCATCTATACACACATAATAAACATATGCATTACAGAAATTACAAATTTCATGTATATTCTATGCTCAAATTAAAGCCCTCAGGGTCCAAAGTGACCAATTTGGATATCCAAAAGGATTCCCTATTGATAAGCCTCCGAAAACAACTTGGAATATGTTCAGGAATCTGTTGTATTATAATAAGGAGTAAATTATCAAGATTTTTGAATGTTAGATCAAAAAGTGTTTATAAACTATGATTAATTATTGAATGTTCTCAGTGAGAGGAATAAAATTATAATCTTGTGATACCTTTTAATGGCTAACTGAAATAAAATAAAGTGATGTTACATGTGATGTAACATCCCTTTATTTTATTTTAGTTAGCCATTAAAAGGTATCACAAGATTATAATTTTGTTCCTCTCACTGAGAACATTCAATAATTTTTCAACTGGCTAACACGGTACCAAAACCTTTTCACTTGTAACTAAACTGTGATTAGAAACACTATTATGAATATTTTGATGGTTTATTGATTTTATTGTGAAACAATTGAATTGGTTAACAGAAACAAATTCCTAAAACTTGAAAATATATAACATATGCTTTAAAACACAATAAATGAAGATATCATTGAAAAACTCCATTAAATAGGTAACAGACAGGAAACTAGATGATACAAGGGAGTGAGAGTAAACAAATATAAAATACAATATACAAATACTACAGGGCCCTATGAATGTCCCTAATGGATGGCCCTACCTTGCTGTGGCACCCTAAAAAGTGCAAATGGTGCCCCCGCTCACCAATGAGTCTCCCTGTGATTCCCTAAGGAGTCCCTAAGCTAGAACCTGCTCGTACAAAAAAATCCACAAAATGAAGATTTGACTGTAAGAGGTTAAATACCCAAAATAGCCAAAGCAAACACCACAATGAGTATAGTCACTGCAATAGTCAAATATAATCACAAAAAAGCAAAAAGTCCATAGCAAATGGATAGGGTTAACTGGTACGCACCAGTGTCCAACCAAAGAATTAAATAGAATTTCAAAAAGATGAGCAAAGTAATCACAAGTTAAACCAGTGAAAAAAAGGAAAAAACTTTCCTTATTGATGCATTTGTTCAGAAAGGATGGCCTCAACGCGTTTCTCCTGTGCTTCAGGCTCATCAAAAGGCCATGATTAGGTTGTAGATGTCCCAGGATGAGGTGGATACTGCCATGAACTGCCCTGTCCCTTTATATACCCATTGCAAACTATCCAAAGTGATAGTAGAGGGAATGCTGCGTGCCCATAATACAACTGAAGTCAGTTTCAAAAAGGAGACTGAGCAAGACAGGAAAAGCAACAAATGAAACCAACAATGATAGGTTAAAAACAAAGGGGGAGGAAGTTGGTGACTTGTGATTGTTTTGCTCATCTTTTTGAAGTTCTACTTAATTCTTTGACTGGATACTGTGGTGTTCCGTTCTCAATCTATGAACCTGTCTCCAGAATCTCTAAATCCTTTTATGATATTATAAACTGTAGATGTTCAAATATTTAAACCCATTGCAATTTTACATTGAGAAATATTTTTCTGAAATTGTTTCAAAGTTTTTAGATGCAATTGTCCACAGATTGGTGAATCTCTGACCTTCTTTGTTGCTGAGACACTGCCTCTCCAACATGCTCTAGTTATACATAATCATGTGATTTAGTTAAAAATTGACCCCTAACTGTTTTGTATTAACACTTACTTTTCCAGCTTTTTGTTAGCCCTTTCTTTTTAAAATGTGTTGCTGCCATCAACTTCTAAATTAATTATTTTTTTCAGAACTGGAATGAAATGGAAAAGAAAAATGTAAAACTTTTAATTTCTAATATGTGTTCTATACACAGTTGTGAATAAAATATGGCTATAAGAGATTTCTAAAACATCACTTTTTTGTTTTCTTTACATTTTCAGTGTCACAACTTTTTGGAAATGATTTTGTAGCAGTCAATAAAAAGCAGAAGACATAAAGCTGATGGGACATGAATTTCTCTTTTTGCTTGGCAATATTGCTAAGATGACATCATACATAATATTGTGACACTATCTCAATCTATGACATTGAGTGTTTGGTATGACCAGTGCTTTTTTGTGGTGGTACGCGCCGGTACAGCTTCCCTGAAAATTAGCCTCTGGCTCTGTCCACATGGCTAATTTGTAAACTGTACAAATTAGCCATGTGGAGCGGAGGCACAAGCCAGAGGCGTCTCTAGGGGCGCTGTCGGGCTGCCTGATGCGGCGGTGTAGAAGTCTGCCAGGCTGGGAGCCGCTATTCTCTGAGCGTGGTTGTCACGCTGACAGCCGCACTCATAGAAAGTGCAGGGCACGGCTCTGCTCAATTGTCCTTGCATCTGTCAGACACGAGGACAATTGAAGTGGTGAGCCCTGGCTCTGACTTCTGGGTCAGCGCGACGGCTTTCATGGGATCAGGTCAGCTGATCAGACTGCTGACCCGGAAGCCAGCGCCGCAGCGTGGAGGCGGCAGAGAAATGCTGATAAGTGCTCCACTGTGGAGCTGAAGAAGATACGGACGGAGGAACATTATGGGGTAAGAGGGGAGTATTTATGAAACAGTATGGGGGAGAGAGGGTGGGGGAGGAACTATCTGTGGACACACTATGGGGGGGACAGAGGGTGGGGAATGGGAACCATCTGTGGACACACTTTGGGGAGACAAAGGGTGGGGAGGGGATAATATGTATATACACAGTATGGGTGGGGGAGGGAACCATCTGTGGACAGAGTATGGTGGGAAGAGAGGATGGGGAGGGGGAAGTATCTTTGGACACAGTATGGGGAGAGAGAAGATGAGGTTTCATGCATGGGGAGAGAGAGAGAGAATGAGGTTTCATGCATGGGGAGAGAAATGATGAGGGGTGATGTATGGGGAGAGAGAGGATGAGGTTTCATGCATGGGGAGAGAAATGATAAGGGGTGATATATGGGGAGAGAGAGGATGAGGATTCATGCATAGGGAGATAGGATGATGTTTTATGCATGGGGACAGAGAGGATGAGGGGTGATACATGGGGACAGAGAGGATGAGGGGGGATGCATGGGGATAGAGAGGATGAGGGGTGATACATGGGGACAGAGAGGATGAGGGGTGATGCATGGGGATAGAGAGGATGAGGGGTGATACATGGGGACAGAGAGGATGAGGGGTGATGCATGGGGATAGAGAGGATGAGAGGTGATGCATGGGGACAGAGGATGAGGGGTGATGCATGGGGACAGAGAGGATGAGGGGTAATGCATGGGGACAGAGGATTAAGGGTAATGCATGGGGACAGAGGATGAGGGGTAATGCATGGGGACAGAGGATGAGGTTTCATGCATGGGGACAGAGAGGTTGAGGTTTCATGCATGGGGACAGAGAGGATGAGGGGTGATGCATGGGGACAGAGAGGATGAGGGGTGATTCATGGGGACAGAGGATGAGGGGTGATGCATGGGGACAGAGAGGATGAGGGGTGATGCATGGGGACAGAGAGGATGAGGTTTCATGCATGGGGACAGAGAGGATGTGGAGCAAACTGGAAAGAAATTTTAAGGACACAGAATAAAGAGTGACATGGTATGAGGAACAAGTGGGCAGGATGGGGAGTGAGGTGGAAAAGTATATGGACACACAGGAGGTAGTGAAGAGACAGTAAGGGATGAGAAGAATGTGAGGGGCACAGAATAAAGACTGTGTAGTGGAGGGACGTGGTATGGAGAGGGGGCAGAATGGGAGGACAGTGAGGTTATAGCAAGGAGGGGGAGTGTGATGAGGGCACAGTATAAAGACTGGGCAATATAAGGGGACACAGTGTAAAGGACACTGTAAACAGTAGGCTCAGTTTGGAAAGAGAGGGAATATGTAGGCCATGGACCATAAGAGGGGCAGTGTGTGAGTCATATTTTGTGCAGTGAATACTGTGAGGGGCCATTATTTATTCTGGGGCACAGTGTAGGGCAGATATTTTTAAGTAGAAGTATTATAATCATTCTGCTTCTTTTAGGGGCATCGTGTTGGGATGTGTTACAGAAGACCGGAGAAGTTGGAAATCTGCAGAGACGAGCTGTGAATGTGAAAAGTCATCATTGCGTCAGGACAGGATGAAGAATAGAAAGAAATGACTAGTGACAACATCATCTATAAGGTACCTGAATGTAAATGTTTATTTGTGAAACTGACAATGTCTTATCATTAGGCCTTGGTCCCACTTGCGCATTGCTTCTGATGTGAGAGCAGTGGGACCCCCACTGATCAGCTGATTATGGTGCAGGTGGCTGGAAATGCTTATTTCTGGATCTGCTCCGTCCTCTGATGGTGTCCGCGGCCGGGTACTGCACATCCTCCTCATTGATTTTAATAGGAGACTGCTGCCACTATCAGAAGACGGAGCAGGTCCAGAACTGAGCACTTCCGGCCACCACCAACACCTAGAGTAGGGAATTGGCGGGGTTGCCAGGTTCCGGACTCTGACCAGTCAGACATTGGTGATCTATCCTAAGGAAAGGTCATTAATGTTAAAGTAGTGGACAATCTCTTTAATAAAGTCTTGTGCCGTCTGATAAGTTAAGGGTTATGTTTTTATTTATGTTGTTAGGAGCATTACAGGGGTTGTCCAAATTCGTGATGAGTCTGTAGTCAATCTGTGTGTCACTCTGTGACTGCAGACTTCTGAATTCTCACAATGTGCACACTGCACGCTGTCAGGATTCTCTGGTGCCGGCATTGAGAGTGGGAGGTTATGAAGCTGCTAGTATGCGATTTACATAGATGTGGTCACGTGCTGAACAGACATGCTCAATGAAAATAAATTGACTGAGGCCGGACACATCAAACCAGAATGTGGCCACAAGTATACAACTGTCATACTTGTGCTCACATGATCGTCCACTCTCTCCACTGGCACCGGCACACCCCGCCGCCCCTCCCCGCCCGCTCCTCAATGTCGGCCGGCGGTACCTGACCCCCCCCGCTCCTCGCCTCAAAGATGCGTACCAGCAAATTTTTTTTTGCAAAAAAGCACTGGGTATGACCACCACTTAATTAATCTTTACGACAGTTTTCCTCTTAGCAGGAAGCCAGTAACGCTAGTGAAAATTTGTGAAGGGGGACACAGTATAAATTCACCCTTTCAACCCCTTTGTTTTCAGGGGTGTGGGGATTCTATTAGGTGGACTAATAGGACAGGACATTACACTAATTACACTAATTACACTAATAGGACATTCTATTAGGTGGACAGAGGAGGATAATTTTATATTACAGGGAGATTTATGTAAATTGGAGGATTGGGCTGAGAAGTGGCAATTGAAGTTTAATGTAGATAAATGTAAAGTCATGCACTTGGGTAGAGGAAATAACATTTATGATTATGTACTTAATTGTAGAACACTGGGTAAAACAGACACAGAAAAAGACTTGGGTGTATGGGTGGATGGTAAACTTCACTTTAGTGGACAGTGTCAGGCAGCTGCTGCCAGGGCTAATAAAATAATGGGATGTATTAAAAGAGGTATAAGTGTTCATGAAAAAAATATAGTTCTACCTCTGTACAAGTCACTAGTGCGACCGCACTTAGAATATTGTGTACAATTCTGGTCACCGATATATAAGAAGGACATAGCTGAACTGGAGAGGGTGCAGAGAAGAGCGACCATGATTATTAGAGGAATGGGTGGGCTGCAATACCAAGATAGGTTATTAAACTTGGGGTTATTTAGTTTGGAAAAAAGAAGGCTTAGGGGGGATCTAATCACAATGTATAAATATATGAGGGGACAGTACAGAGACCTTTCCAAAGATCTTTTTACACCTAGGCCTGCGACTGGAACACGGGGGCATCCGCTACGTCTTGAGGAAAGAAGGTTTAATCATAATCACAGACGAGGATTCTTTACTGTACGAGCAGTGAGACTATGGAACTCTCTGCCGCATGATGTTGTAATGAGTGATTCACTACTAACATTTAAGCAGAGCCTGGATGCCTTTCTTGAAAAATTTAATATTACCAGTTATGTATATTAGATATTATGACAGGGTATTGATCCAGAGAACTAGTCTGTTTGCCGGATGTGGAGTCAGGAAGGAATTTTTTTCCCCATTGGAACTTGTTTGCCACATTGGTTTTTTTTTGCCTTCCTCTGGATCAACATGTTAGGCTACGGGTTGAACTAGATGGACTTAGAGTCTCCCTTCAACCTTAAAAACTATGATACTATGATACTATGATACTATGACTAGATTAGAGTATATTCTATCTCCTTTTTTTATCAGAATTCCCACGAACACTTATTCTACTGACCACTAATAAAGTTTTTGCAGCTGTTTTATATACAAGAGCTTCAAAATTAATGAACAAATGAAGAACATCCACTTCAAAGTATTCTTGAGGTTAAGAACCATTTATTGAAGAATATTTCAAAGATGATGGTAAAAAAAATACAAGTGAAGAGATAGAACTCGACTAATGAAAAAGCAGCACAGCAGAAGAAGCAACATCTCCACTTCCATTACTAATTTCATTTCATGATGAATTGTCCTAATAGGAAGAAAAATGCACTTGTGCACTTGGACAGTGCTGTTTAGACATAAAAATGTCAAAGCTGGAGTGCTCAGAATATATCACTGAAAAAATACAGGACACACTTATTGGTTCAAGGGCAGGTAATAAAACACATTCCCATTAGGATTCAGACAAGATAAACATACTAATAGTCAATCCCACACCTTAGGAGAAGGAAGACTGCTCAAATCTATTTAAAGGTGTAATACATCATGCTGGCTAGCTGCTAACGTGGAAGGTCTATATTCTTAGATGGGAAAAATTATTCAGCAATTTGAGGACGATGCACAAATTAGTAATAGCTCAATCTCATCACCCTTATAACTCTGGCAGGCAACCAACAAAATAAATCATGAAGATAGTATATTGGCCGAACTATGCGAGAACACAAAACTACATTTGGAGAGTATAAGCGCATTACAGTCATAATACAAAGTGTTGGCACACTTGAAATTGTTCTAAAAAATGAAGTATTTCTCTTAAAAAATTAATGCAGTTATACATGTTTTGTTATACACATGTTTATTTCCTTTTTGTGTATTGGAACAACACAAAAAAAAAAAAAAGGCAGATTGGTTATAATTTTACACAATACCCCTAGTATACGTAGGTTTGAACGAACGAGTGGAAGTTCATGTTCGGCGGGTTCAGCCAGGCTTTGATTAAAAAAATCGATTCGATACTCACACTTGACCCTAACTTGAATCTATACACCAGAATCCATATAAGTTCATGGGGGACTCGAAATATGGTGCTATAAAATGGCTCTAAAATGGTCATACTAAGGGCTAGTAGGCAGCAAACGGAAGCAAAATGGGATTAAGAACAGGAAAATTGCCCTGCAAATGAGTGTAGATAGGGAATATATATATATATATATATATATATATATATATATATATACAGTGCCTACAAGTAGTATTCAACCCCCTGCAGATTTAGCAGGTTTGATAAGATGCAAATCAGTTAGAGCCTGCAAACTTCAAACATGAGCAGGATTTATTAACAGATTCATAAATCTTACAAACCAACAAGTTATGTTGCTCAGTTAAATTTTAATAAATTTTCAACATAAAAGTGTGGGTCAATTATTATTCAACCCCTAGGTTTAATATTTTGTGGAATAACCCTTGTTTGCAATTACAGCTAATAATCGTCTTTTATAAGACCTGATCAGGCCGGCACAGGTCTCTGGAATTATGTTGGCCCACTCCTCCATGCAGATCTTCTCCAAGTTATCTAGGTTCTTTGGGTGTCTCATGTGGACTTTAATCTTGAGCTCCTTCCACAAGTTTTCAATTGGGTTAAGGTCAGGAGACTGACTAGGCCACTGCAACACCTTGATTTTTTTCCCTCTTGAACCAGGCCTTGGTTTTCTTGGCTGTGTGCTTTGGGTCATTGTCTTGTTGGAAGATGAAATGACGACCCATCTTAAGATCCTTGATGGAGGAGCAGAGGTTCTAGGCCAAAATCTCCAGATAGGCCATGCTATCCATCTTCCCATGGATGCGGACCAGATGGCCAGGCCCCATGGCTGAGAAACAGCCCCACAGCATGATGCTGCCACCACCATGCTTGACTGTAGGGATGGTATTCTTGGGGTCGTATGCAGTGCCATCCAGTCTCCAAACGTCACGTGTGTGGTTGGCACCAAAGATCTCGGCCTTGGTCTCATCAGACCAGAGAACATTGAACCAGTCTGTCTCAGAGTCCTCCAAGTGATCATGAGCAAACTGTAGACGAGCCTTGACATGACGCTTTGAAAGTAAAGGTACCTTACGGGCTCGTCTGGAATGGAGACCATTGCGGTGGAGTACGTTACTTATGGTATTGACTGAAACCAATGTCCCCACTACCATGAGAACTTCCCGGAGCTCCTTCCTTGCTGTCCTTGGGTTAGCCTTGACTCTTCGGACAAGCCTGGCCTCGGCACGGGTGGAAACTTTCAAAGGCTGTCCAGGCCGTGGAAGGCTAACAGTAGTTCCATAAGCCTTCCACTTCCGGATGATGCTCCCAACAGTGGAGACAGGTAGGCCCAACTCCTTGGAAAGGGTTTTGTACCCCTTGCCAGCCTTGTAACCCTCCACGATCTTGTCTCTGATGGCCTTGGAATGCTCCTTTGTCTTTCCCATGATGACCAAGTATGAGTGCTGTTCACAAGTTTGGGGAGGGTCTTAATTAGAATATAATAGCAGATTCTGTCAAGCAGAAAATATAGCCCAATAGTTCAATATAATAGTGGATAATAGCAAGGACTAAAACTTAGCTTTTAATAAATACATTAAAAGGGTACCAAAGTGCTAGTGCATAAATTGTGCAAATAACAAAAGGTGATGCCAAAATGGCAATAAATCAGAACAATCTCACCCAGATCTTCTCCATGGATAAGATTAGACACCGGTCCGGGGTTGATCACTGGCTGGAAGGATCAGGGCAATGCGTCGGGTGATGGAATAGCAAACCCTGTCATGCCCCGTGAATAGATTTCCGCCCTGACAAGGGCAGCCCCAAATAAGTTGTCTGCCCCACAACCACAAAAATGAAAATATATGTACTCCCGACGCATTTCCCTCTTAATAAGAAGAGTTCCTCAGGGGAGAGAGATCAGCCTGCAATGGCAGTAGAGAGAAAAAGATCAACCTGCAGTGGCAGGGATCAATACAGGCTAGTGGATCAAAGAAGACCTATGTGCCCGGGTAGACGGTGATACGTATCACCGTCTACCCGGGCACATAGGTCTTCTTTGATCCACTAGCCTGTATTGATCCCTGCCACTCCAGGTTGATCTTTTTCTCTCTCCTGCCATTGCAGGCTGATCTCTCTCCCCTGAGGAACTCTTCTTATTAAGAGGGAAACGCGTCGGGAGTACATATATTTTCATTTTTGTGGTTGTGGGGCAGACAACTTATTTGGTGCTGCCCTTGTCAGGGCGGAAGTCTATTCACGGGGCACGACAGGGTTTGCTATTCCATCACCCGACGCATTGCCCTGATCCTTCCAGCCAGTGATCAACCCCGGACCGGTGTCTAATCTTATCCATGGAGAAGATCTGGGTGAGATTGTTCTGATTTATTGCCATTTTGGCATCACCTTTTGTTATTTGCACAATTTATGCACTAGCACTTTGGTACCCTTTTAATGTATTTATTAAAAGCTAAGTTTTAGTCCTTGCTATTATCCAGGGTCTTAATTAGGCAGAAAAGGCTGGAAAAAGAGATAATTAATCCAAACGTGTGAAGCTCATTGTTCTTTGTGCCTGAAATACTTCTTAATACTTTAGGGGAACCAAACAGAATTCTGGTGGATTGAGGGGTTGAATAATAAATGACCCTCTGAATAAACTTTTCACAATTTAAAAAAAAAAAAAGAAATAACATTCTTTTTTGCTGCAGTGCATTTCACACTTCCAGGCTGATCTACAGTCCAAATGTCACAATGCCAAGTTAATTCCGAATGTGTAAACCTGCTAAATCTGCAGGGGGTTGAATACTACTTGTAGACACTGTATATATATATATATATATATATATATATATATATATATGATTAGGGGCCCTCCGCAGTCTGCTTTACCTTGGCTTATTATCAAAAAAAGAAGGGATCACAGTTCATTAACTGCACCAGGGCAGTAGGGAAGAGCAGGGCAAAGTAATATGTAAATAACCATGGGCATTCCCAGCCCGATAATACCAGTACTCAGCTGTCTGCGCTAGGTATCTACAGTGCCTTGGGAAAGTATTCGGCTCCGTTGAAATTTTTAACCTTTTCCCACATTTAAGGCTTCAAACATAAAGATAAAAATGTTAATGTTATTGTGAAGAATCAACAACAAGTAGGACACAATTGTGAAGTTGAAAAAAATGTATTGCTTATTTTAAACTTTTTTAAAAAATAAATAACTGAAAAGTGGGGCGTGCAATATTATTCATCCCCTTTACTTTCAGTACAGCAAACTCACTCCAGAAGTTCATTGAGGGTCTCTGAATGATCCAATATTGTCCTAAATGACTGATGATGATAAATATAAGCCACATGTGTGTAATCAAGTCTCTATATAAATGCACCTGCTCTGTGATAGTCTCAGTGTTCTGTTTAAAGCGCAGATAGCA
This sequence comes from Anomaloglossus baeobatrachus, assembly GCF_048569485.1. Lineage (NCBI taxonomy): Eukaryota > Metazoa > Chordata > Amphibia > Anura > Aromobatidae > Anomaloglossus > Anomaloglossus baeobatrachus. Next base: position 186,271,974 of record NC_134353.1, on the reverse strand, counting down.
TCATGAAGACCGAGAAACAAAATGGGCAGGTCCGTGATACTGTTACGGAGAAGTTTAAAGCCAGATTTGGTTACAAAAAGATTTCCAAAACTTTAAAATCCCAAGGAGCACTGTGCAAGTGATCATATTGAAATGGAAGGAATATCATACCACTGCAAAACTACCAAGACCCGGCCGTCCATTCAAACTTTCATCTCAAGCAAGGAGAAGACTGATCAGAGATACAGCCAAGAGGCTCATGATCACTCTGGATGAACTGCAGAGATCTACAGCTGAGGTGGGAAAGTCTGTCCATAAGACAAAAATCAGTCGTACACTGCACAAATCAGTGGCACAAAGAAAGCCATTTCTCAAAGATATCCATAAAAAGTGTTGTTTAAAGTTTGCTACAAGCCACCTGGGAGACACACCAAATATGTGGAAGAAGGTGCTCTGGTCAGATGAAACCAAGACTATTTTGGCACAATGCCAAACGATATGCTTGACGTAAAAGCAACATTGCTCATCACCCTGAACACACCATCCCCACTGTCAAACATGGTGGTGGCAGCGTCGTGGTTTGGGCCTGCTTTGCTTCAACAGAGATGGGGAATATGGTTAAATTGATGCGAAGATGGATGGAGCCAAATACAGGCCCATTCTTGAAGAAAACCTGTTGGAGTCTGCAAAAGACCTGAGACTTGGACGAAGATTTGTCTTCCAACAAGACAATGATCTCAAACATAAAGCAAAATCTACAATGGAATGGATCACAAATAAAACGTATCCAGGTGTTAGAATTGCCAATCAAAGTCCAGACCTAAATCCAATCGAGAATCTGTGGAAAGAGCTGAAAACTGCTGTTCACAAAGGCTCTCCATCCAACCTCACTCAGCTCCAGCTATTTGCAAAAGAAGAATGGGCAAAAATTTCAGTCTCTCCATGTGCAAAACTGATAGAGACATACCCCAAACGACTTGCAGCTGTAATCGCAGCAAAAGGTGGCGCTACAAAGTATTAACTTAAAGGGGATGAATAATATTGCACACCCCACTTTTCAGTTATTTATTTTTTTTAAAATTTTAAAATAAGCAATAAATTTAGTTCAACTTCACAATTGTGTCCCACTTGTTGATTCTTCACCATAACATTAAAATTTTTATCTTTATGTTTGAAGCCTGAACTGTGGGAAAAGGTTGAAAAATTCAAGGAAGCCGAATACTTTCACAAGGCACTGTATATTAGGTGGGACCCTAAGCTTTTTTTTTATGTTTTTTACTTATTCCCTATCCACATTTGTTTGCAGGAATATTGTTCTAAACCCTATTTTCTTCCTACTAGGGAGCTGCAAGAAGCATAATGGGGATAAAAACAAGACAATTTCCCTGCAAACAAATGTTGATGAGGAATAAGTAAAAAAAATAAAGAGTGTGGAGTCCCCCTTATTTTTGATAACCAGTACAAGTAAAGCAGACAATGTGGATAGGGAAATTACTTAAAATATCAGAGAATAAAAAAAAAATAAAAAATAACCAGGAGGCAGAGGTGCACGTGGAGGAGGAGATAAAAGAGGCGGTGTAGGTGGAAGAGGCAGAGGAGGTAGCTGTAACGCCCTGGACTAGCCAGGTAGTCACAGGTAGACGCCCTGCACAAACACCAGCCCCTAAAAAGGTATCATCAGCCAACCTAAAAACCCTGAGTCACCCCTCTCAGGTCTTGACATTCACACCCGGGGGCGGATCCAGGCAGTTGGACATGCCCTCCGAGGAGTTTGGATCGCCTGAGGCGGGAAAAACAGAGAGACCCGTTAGGGAAGTGAAAAGGAGAGGAGGTGAAGTAGAGTAGAGAGGAGTAACGTCTGTCAGGGATCTGGATAGGAGCCCGGATACCCTGTGGCCAGGAGGCAGATGGTGGTGGCCGCCTGCAGGAGCCGGGAAGACAGCCGGTGGAACCGTCAGGGACCGGGACAGGGTAGTGGCTCGCCGGTACCGAACCGAGGAACCAAACAGAAACCGGAGCACCAGGGGGGTACTCAGACCCAGTACGAGGCCCAGAAGCCACTGGACCGAGTCGAATTCACTGATTGGGGTCTGGACCTTAGGTTCTTTCCCACCCAAGTCCCGACTGAAGACAACAACCCAACGAGGGGGATAGAAAGCCACCGTCCAGGCATAGACATCCCACAGGCCAGCGTCTGCGGGAAAACGGGCTCCCCGACATCCACTAGCCGGGAAGCGGACTCCCACCGCTGAAGCAAAGGAAGTCAGCATTCTACTACAAGGGTGCAGGAGAAAGGCGGGGACCACCAACCTGAGTAAGGGGCAAAGCGCAGCCGGCTGCGGGCACTGACCACCATCCTTTTGGTTTACCAGAGACTCCGGTGTATTTATAATAGTGAGTACAACAGTGCCCTCAGGCAGCGCATCGCACCGCACCATCCCGCCTGTACCTCACAACCACTGGGCCCCGGGAACATCACACCCTGCCCACGGAGGAGTCAACACCAGGCTGCATAACACCGTCCCCGGGAGCCTACTTAATGGCAGCGGTGGTGTCCACATTCACCACAACCCGTGGGTGGCGTCGCGAACTTAACCCCCAAACAACCGCGGCCCCAGCCGTGAACCTCCCCACCGAACACCACCCCTCACGTAGCGCCAGCATCCCTTCAGAGCGACGTGACTCCCGGGTCCGGGAGGAGCTCGAGCCACCCACCGACGAGCACGGATCCGAGCGGCTCGGCAGCCGGACAAGCCCTGGGGCGGTACATAGCCAACATTGGTTTTGATGGGGGGTTTAGTTTTTTTTACGTTTTTTTACAATTTGAAGAGGCCAAAGAACATAATCAATAGCAAATACAGTATAACAATATCTGGGTGCAGTAGGTATAGTTCCCTAGTCAGGTAAAGCTACGAACAAGTCCTGTGGGATCCACACCTAGTTCATTTTAATGAATATGAGCTTGCCCACGTTGGCTTTGATCAACAGATGCACCTGCCTGTGATCACACTCCCTGCTGTGCTAACCACACATTCCAACAGTACGCTTGCCACAGTGCAGGCCAGCACCCTCCAAGACCTAAAGGGCACGCTCAGGCCATGTGTCCAGTTTGGGGACCCAGAAGTTAAATGGTGCTGGACCACTACTCAGTACATGGAGTTTTGTAGAAGCATACTCTTCAACCATGTTGTTGCAACGCTAACTCCTGCTAATATGGACTGTATCAGATGGTGGTGCTGGAAGTTGTGGCATGCTGAAGAAGATTGCGCACATTTAAGCCAGGCTAACCCTGCATTTCGGGGTGGTGCTGGTATCCCAGCTGCATTGGTCACTTTCTCCTTTTCTGCCTTGTTCTTCCACTGAGCCCCCACTGTCAGGCTGGAATGCTATCAGTAGTGCATCTACCAGTGTGCCCTTGTCTTCCAGTGATGCAAGTAAGGATGGTACGTTTTCCTTGTAGCGGAGATTCAGCAGGCTCTCCCAGCATTCTGCACCTGGCTGTTTCAGCACTATGCACAAGGCTGTTAGGGCATTGTGCATCAGGTGGTTAGGACACTCTGCAACAGGCTGTTATGGCGCTCTGCACCAGGCTATTTTAGGGCACGTCACAACACTCTTGCACTGTGCAACACGCTCTGGTAAACTACTCTGCAGAAGGCTTAAAATTAAATGGTGGCACAAAGCATCATCCAGCCTTTATACAGGTTGTGTCATGTGGTGCGACGGCCAATCACAGTCATGCCAATATTTGACATGGCTGTGATGGATAAGAAAATGCCCAGAACCCAAGGGCTTGTTGATTGGCTGCACTGCAGTCTTTCAACAAGCTTTTAGAATGGCGAACCTGAACAGTAACACAGACTTTCGTGAGCTGTCCATGTTCGGAGTTCAACACCGGACACTATGTGTCTGGTATGAACCAAGAACTTTACCATTTGTGTTCACTCATCTCTAAGTATAAATTATTTATGAATTGAATATTATATTTTATATCTATATGTTACATTTATTGGCACTATGCACTTTTGTAGAAATTAGCTACTATTAGTAGTATGAATTAATGGTCCTATATAGTCCACACGTTTTTCTGCCCTTATTGGTGGTGCTGTAATAGTTTATATACTCCTGTCAGGTCTTGCAGTTGGCAAGATGATGCACTTTAATTTCCTCTACTGACAGTGCACATGTCCAATCCATCTGCCCCATGGCTTCTGATCTCTCAGCACACTGGACCTGTTGACACCACCTCTGCATTCTACACCACCTCTCCATTTCTGCTACGCAATTTTAAGTTCAAAAAGTGCATGCAATTCTTTGAGGCATAGTATCATTATCTGGGATAGTCAGGGAAGTTCCCCTGCTGACAAGAAAGTTATACCACCTCTGCATTCTACACCACCTCTCCCTATCTGCTACATAATTCTAAGAGCAAAAAGTGCAGGCAATTCTTTTGGCATAGTATCATTGTCTGGGATAGTCAGTGACGTTCCTCTGCTGACAAGAAAGCTACACCACCTCTGCATTCTACATCACCTCTCCATTTCTGCTACGCAATTTTAAGTGGAAAAAGTGCAGGCAACTCCTTGGGGCATAGTATCATTGTCTGGGATAGTCAGTGACGTTCCTCTGCTGTCAAGAAACCTACACAACCTCTGCATTCTACACCACCTCTCCATTTCTGCTACGCAATTTTAAGTGCAAAAAGTGCAGGCAATTCCTTTGGGCATAGTATCATGCTCTGGGATAGTCAGTGATGTTCCTCTGCTGACAAGAAAGCTACACAACCTCTGCATTCTATACCACCTCTCCATTTCTGCTACGCAATTTTAAGAGCAAAAAGTGCAGGCAATTCTTTGGGGCATAGTTTCATTGTCTGGGATATTCAGTGATGTTCCTCTGCTGACAAGAAAGCTACACCACCTCTGCATTCTACACCACCTCTCCATTTCAGCTACGCAATTTTAAGTGCAAAAAGTGCAGGTAATTCCTTGGGGTATAGTATCATTGTCTGGGATAGTCAGTGACGTTCCTCTGCTGACAAGAAAGCTACACCACCTCTGCATTCTACACCACCTCTCCATTTCTGCTACGCAATTTTAAGTGCAAAAAGTGCATGCAATTCTTTTGGCATAGTATCATTGTCTGGGATAGTCAGTGACGTTCCTCTGCTGACAAGAAAGCTACACCACCTCTGCATTCTACACCACCTCTC